>NW_018408770.1:1129379-1229243 GCF_002113885.1 Mizuhopecten yessoensis | reverse complement strand
ATTTTCAGCAGAAAATTGCTCAAACTTAGTCAGAATCATCTTGGGTAAATGAGAGTTTTACTTTGTAAAATTAGGATTCCTGCCCCATCCCCAGGGGCTAGGGCGGGGCCCCAAAGGGAACATTTACCAATATTTTCAAATTCTTATCCATTGATGACATGACAAGTATTGTATTTCACTTAGTTTACATGCTGATTTCCACATCACATCTAAACAATAAAATAAAGCTACCAGTACCTATGATATAACTCAGGTGACCGCTAAGGCCCTTGGGCCTCTTGTTTTATCTAGATATGTACCTGTCGATTTTGCTTTTCTGGCGTCACTGCGACAACACATAAAAAATAATTAAGACAATTAATGTTTGGCCAATAAGTGTAATAAAATGGGCTGAAAATACGGTAATTAATGAGAGCATCTTCTAACATGCAAGATAGTGGGTACTGTATCAATAGAGAGCAATGCTTAGTCAAAAGTACATCTGAGGTCAAATCTAACTATTTGGGTAACACCGTGCATTGATTGAGCCATCTAGTGGCGACCAGGTCAGTCAATGATGACGTAGAGATAGGAAAGAGGGTGTGAACTCTCCAAAACAGACAGGGTAACTGTCATTGCCATATGGTACATATAGTATTGTTGTTTTGGAAGGGGAAAGTTAGCTTAAAAGTCAGATTGAAATTGCTGCACTTGCCTCATTACTTATGTACAATGGGTGGTACCTACTCATGCATAGTTAATTCTGTCTAGATTGTAAAAAGTACTTGGGGAGTATTTTATAGGGCGTCTACCGTTGAAAATCGAGATTCGAGGTTCGAGAATGTGAGCATTTGGAGAGAGAGCCGGGCCAGGAAAGGCCTCGGCCGGATGGGGCCTAGGGTGGCCCGGGTCTGGCACCTGGTGTGCTTTAGAACTATGTGTTTTTGTTGTAACTCTATATAATCTGTGTGCAGGAAGATTGCTGTCGTGTTCCATGGATTTAAGACTGTCGCGGCCACAATGCGAAGTAAATTAAAAGTCTAAAGTCCACATGTGTTGTCAGCGTGTTATGTAACACATGGTTGCTGGTCAAGCAGTGATTAACTATAGTAAGGAATTATCTCTTAAATCTCTTGACGCGGCCCATTTTCTAAATAGACCGAAACTATATGTGTTTTTAGGTTAGTATGAGCGAAAGGTGTAGTTTTTCTGTCACAGCGAACAATTCACAATAAAAAATAAGTCTATAAGTATTGCTAGTTAGTGAATTGTACGTTGTTAAGCAAACTACGTGGGCACATCTGCTAATGAACAACTGCAAGTCCCATAAATGATTAAATTTTATAACTGAGGGTCATTTCCATTTCAAATACAACATTTCCTTACTTAATGCCACATTTTGCAACCTAACTTGAACGCGCAAGTCCTAAACCACAAAGTGATAGATAAGGAAACCATTACAGTGGGGTACTTTAGGCATTGCAATGCTTTGCCTAGTTCTAAATCATTTAGGGGGGTGTACTCCAAATATTTGCGTCATATTTAAGTAAGAGTTTACTTCAATATGATGTAAACATATCTTAATGTCATGGTAAATTAGGATATATTTTATTCAGAGTGGGTTTTACATGCGCTTAAAACAGAAGGCAAAATGCGGTCTCGTCCCTATAAATGATATTTCAGTGAACAAAATAGTAGATCTACCAACAGAGGAGCACGATGAACGCTATTCCTTTTTTCCCATAATTAACAGGTGCATTCTATTTTTGCCGGGGAATGATAAACTTATTTTACTTACCTAGGAAAAGAGACTCACAAATGCTATCTTCCTGAAATACGCCACAACCTCATATTAAACTTCAAACAACTTGCTCGTTTAGCGTTGCGATTTCTGTCTCCGTCCTACGAGAGTAATAGAGATTTTATCAAGTCTTATTTACCTTGTCATGTCTTTTTTTTATTATTTAGTGCTCTCATTGACTGTGAACCTCATATGCATTCCTCCAAAGGAGTTCATTAAACGTATCCAGATGTGTTTAGTGATATTAACCTAGTGTTGAGATTTCTCTATCAACGTCCCTCAGGAGTGATAGATTTCATAAGTCCTTATCCTCTTTTCCAGGTCTTGCCATGATATCGTACTCTCTTCGACTTTGATCTTCATTTGCATCTAATTTGTTTCTCATGTTCATTTTCCTGGTGTTTTTAGGGATGTGGTAATGGTCAATGGTTATTTCATTCTGTTGCCAAAGTATGACAACATAACCGTCAATTTGCTTTTGTTTGTCGGTTGATCATGCAGTTAGCTTAGTCCCAAAACTCCAAGGATCTTTCCTTTCTTGATTGGTGTGTCTTAGCAGTCCATGACTTTACTTCTACAGCTTTTTTGATATTGACCTGTCTTTATTACTACGTTTTTTGATCCTCTTCTTGGTTAGACTTTGGTAAACAAAACTAAAGGTTCATGAATATAAGACACACGCATGAGATTGAACCTATAAAATATTGTTACAAATGCAGTACGCCATAAATGGAACAAAATGGAAATCTAAACTATATGTATTCTGAACTATTGCTGAAACAGTCTCCGTACACGTAAGATATTGCTTTCTATAGTCATTCATAGACCTTAATCTGGAGGTTTTCATCTGTGTTGAATGCATGAGGTACATATTATTGTTTTCTATCTCCATATGATCTCATTCAATCGAATTTTCTTCCGTCGCTCTGGTTTCCCTGAACGTTCGTGTCAATTCTAGTAGCCATTCTCATTGTTATGACTGCCAGCCCAATATCTTACGCATTTGAACATTGCTTGTTGTTTTCGCCATAGTCCCGTATATCTGTTGCTAAACCGAAATCTTTTGCAGTCAGCAATTTGACTTCCCGCTCAGATTGCACTACTGTAGCTGCTTCCAGGAACACACCCGCAGTCAAGGAATGCGTTACATGCCTTGTCATCAATCGTTGACCACTACAACCTATCCTGTCCTGGATGTTGGATGCCTGTGTTGCCTCAGGTGAGTGATGCACTTCCTGACTTGTCCTTTTGTCTCACCCGACTGTTCTGCGAGGTCCCTGTTTCATAACAAGTTTACACTCTGTACGCCCCAATCAATTGTTTTAAAAGCAGAGATAGTCCGTTATTTCGGACTACATTCTGTAAGTACCTGATGTTTCCAAACTCCCCTAATCGATGTTTTTTTTCAGATTTGAGCTACAGTTGACCTCTAGTTATTGTAACCTGTATGTTTACGCTGTATTATACGGAAAACCTTTCTCGAATCCTTATAAGATTAACCATACACAATTATAGATGTAATATGGGTCATTGACGTTGAAAACACAATATAGATAATATAGCTAATTTCACTTTGACGATGACGAATGATTGAATGCGTTTTGTTTGAAACGGAAGTGTCATTCATTGAAGCATTTTAAACAAAGACGGACCTTTCAAGCGTATGCGTCCACTAAACCTGAAAAATCGCAGAGAGGAGGTTGTTCTCCCTTGGCTCCATACTGGTCATACTTATCTCACTAAAGCGTTTCCACTGAAACGGGGAGATCGATGCACCTACATGCCACGAAAGTGACTCCTTCCTTATAACGGAGCATTTTAAATATTTGTATTATATATATGTATGTGTCATAACTGCTTGAAAACATAAAACCCTTTTTTTTAGTTCCGTCCATTTGGAGGCATTGTTAAACTATGTTATACGTGTATACTCGGATGTCTTGAACCGATGACTCTTCTCAATGGAACCTATATATCACCTCATTGCATATATTTCAAATATTTGTTTTCATTCCTTTGTCCATTTTAATTATTTATGCCTATCCTGCTGATAATTAAAAATAAATATAAGATTCATTTAATTTTTGTTTTGTGAAATGGTCATTTCATGTTATAACGTGTAATTAACGCAACAAAACCTAATCTGGCATAAAGGTACTGTATACCGCGAAATTTTTGATGCAATTTAATTCCCCTTTTTGTAATGGGGCTGATTTATCTCTTGGACACCAAACATCAGTGACCAAAAAACATAAAAAAAAAAAAAAGAAATTAAATGAGAAAATTTAACTTGATATTGGGCGAAGATGGACTTTAACGTCAAAAAGCGAAAATTTTGAGGGCGAAAAGTTATCTTTAAACAGTATATGTATATATTCCTTTAGTATATTGTGCATCATTTTACAGTTTCAGTAGAACAAATACTTGACGTATCAACTAGGTCGCGTTAGCGAAAACTATACAAAACAGCTGCAGTCCTTGCTTGCTTTTGTTTATCGTAACTTGACCATCAACTATGTTCTGAACAATTAAAAACTAATGTGATTTTTTTCTTTTGTCAGAGCGATGTCGGAGACACCTAAGCGACAGGTCCCATTACCGAAACATAAGGTAGGCGTTCAAGGATCGTCAAAGTATCGTGCCTATCTAACGTCACAACGGAGGCGAAGTATCCTTAATTTCTTAAAACAAGCTCACCTTGACTGATTCTAAGGGGCGAGGCATGCAGCATATTACATGTACATGTAGGTAAAAAGCGATCGAGCCGTTTATTGAACGATCTCTAGTTTTAAATTAATTTGTAGACAAAACATCTTTGTAATACTACTTAGTGAGTTAAACTGTATGGTTCACAGGGAGAAAAGTATCAGCATCCTCGCTATTGGAACTTTAATTTTAACTTACTGAACTTTAGCAAATATAAATATAATTGATGTTTTATACATCATTTTATAATTAACAACTCAAAACAGCGAATTAACTTGTGTCCCCATTTTGCAAATTGAACGTTAATTACATATGTTGCGTAGCATTGACTGATAAGAAAAACAGACGTTTCATAATCTGTATATTAATTAACAAAGCAGGGTCAAAGTCGGTTAATGGATAAAATCTAGTCAATTTATTTATCAAATAAAAAACAAGAGTAGCACATATGAAATCAAAACAATTGTTATATATATATATAACCAGTGTATGGCATAATTATGAGTAAAGATTGTCTCTATATCTTTATAAAAATGACGACAAAAATAATCATTAAAATCATTACGGATTAATTCTACAAACTACAATGAGTGAGTATTCTTTGACACTTTTGATCTTTTTGTTGTATGTATGCATGCAAAAATATAAAGTTACAAGCATCTTTAAAACTAACACATATGTATCTTTATACATATATTGATTTTGATTAAACAGGAATATGTCCTAAAACAAATTAATGTATGTATTTTAAAAGCAGATTCAAAAATATATAAAATCATTAAATAAGTAATAGAAAATAGGTACCTTGCAGTTTAACATGTTACCCTCTGGTTTTCTCATATGGGTTAAATGTTTCCCTCTAGTTGTGTCTTAGATTTTATTTGTTACCCTCTAGCTGTCTCCGAGTTTTTACATGTTACCTTATAGTTACCCTCAGGTTGTCTCCTAAGTTTTATATATTATCCTCTAGTTATCTCTTAGGTTTTAAATGTTACCCTCTAGTTGTCACATAAGTTTTATGTTACCTTCTAGTTGTATCATAGGTTTAATATGCTAACTTCTAGCTGTCCCCTAGGTTTTACATGTTACCCTCTAGTTGGCTGCTATGTTTTATGTGTTACCCTCTAGTTGTCTGCTATGTTTTACATGTTACCCTCTAGCTGTCTTCTATGTTTTATGTGTTACCCTCTAGTAGTCTACTATGTTTTATATATTACCCTTTAGTTGTCTCCTAGGTTTAATATCTTTCCCTCTAGTTGTCTCCAATGTTTTATGTGTTACCAGCTTGTTGTATCCTAGGTTTTATTTGTTAACTTCTAGCTGTCCCCTAGGTTTTACATGTTACCCTCTAGCTGTCTTCTATGTTGTATGTGTTACCCTCTAGTTGTCTCCTAGGTTTAATATATTACCCTTTAGTTGTCTCCTAGGTTTAATATATTTCCCTCTAGTTGTCTCCAAGGTTTTATTTCTTACCCTCTAGTTGTATCATAGGTTTTATTTGTTAACTTCTAGTTGTCTCCTAGGTTTCATATATTTCCCTCTAGTTGTCTGCTATGTTTTATGTGTTACCCTCTAGTTGTCTCCTATGTTTTATTTATTACCCTCTAGTTGTATCCTAGATTCTACAGGTTACCCTCTAGTTGTCTTCTAGATTTTATATATTATCATCTTTTGTACACCTAAAGTTGTCACCTATGCTTAACATACAGATAGGCACCACCAGAGGCTATAGTTAATAGTTATAATGCACTTTTAAATATTACCTGTACACCGATTGGTATAAACACAAAAATCACAGATAAGCCATTCTCTGATATTTCAAAATGATATGTTGAACAAATATGAACAGACGATCATATTTAATATATATCACATACATGTACGTAAAATTATACACATTTTCTTTCAATTCAAACGCCTTTCTAACCACATCATAAATGAAACACATTTATTTTATATTTCACATTACATCATAAGGCACATTAAAACAGGAATTTCTTGTCAATCCATCCGTCACTATTGTGATGCATGTCATACCGGATTTAGTGTTTTAAAGACGTGGCTCAGATTATGCTTGTTTTGATTTACTTTGTAAATCTTGGCACATTATTTTCTTTATCTCTGAAAATGACAATACGATCTGAAACAGAAAAATATACAACATTTTAAATTTTACTGAAATTGGAATTGTAAGGAAAATAAATACGTAAACTATTCTTATAAACTCTTTTTATGACATGTTTTAAAGAGTAAAAAGTTAACGAGTTGATGAGTTTTATATAGTAGGATCCACGCTGAACAATGTACACATCTCTCATAGAATACATGTATATGTATATTCTATGATAAAACAAAAATATCAGAAGTCATATGTAACATTTTCGGAAACAAACAAAATAATTCATCTATTAAAATGATAAAAATAAACTCTGATACAAATAAAATATGCTCCCATGCAGACGATAGGAATCTATGGGCTTCGAGAGAGATTGCCTCTAATAATACTATAATTTTACAAAGTAAAATAGAGGTCATGTTATCTATCAACAGTACATTCCAACACTGGACACAGTGTCTACATCTCTCAGCGTGAAATGAAAATGAGTATTACGAAAAAGGATATGGCACAATGAATGAAATTGATCATTTATATTATATGGCACAGGTGTGAAAAGCTGCGAAATACATACAGTCAATAGACTCAGGATAAATTTTATAATTGTAAACTTATTAGTCAATATAAAGTGTAAAAGGGCAAGGTCCAATAGCATTAAGTATCTGGAAAAAGGCACATCTCAAATGGTTTCATAAACTATACTATAAGGTTTTTAGTATTGAACTGCACTCTTGAAAACTAGGAGATTTAGTTATTGCATAACCTAAATAATTAACTCGTAAAAGTTTTGATATGGATAAAAATAGAAAAACAAACTTACAAACAAACAAAACAATACCGAACTGAAACGTGAAAAAAAAATTGTAAAATTACGATATGGATAAGTTCTCAAAACTAATTAATTAATAAAACGTGGATAGGACGGCAAATTTTCATGATTAAATAATTGTAAAATAATTATAAAAGTGTTTAACTATTTTACAACACAAAAATACAATACCGCAACCACAAGATATGTTAAATATAAACCATGATCCTAAAACGACAACGTCTACTAATGAAATGAAAGATAACATATTTATCTTTAAATGATATTAAAATTATAGGTAATATTTTGTGGATCATTTGGTAGTGAAAATAAAACAGTAACAGTACACTTCAGATAAGTATATCCCCAGACATACTTTTAAACTAATAGGTGCTAGTTGTTCTTCTCCAGTTCTGTCTGTAGATGGAGCAAATAAAGCTGGACCAGTACAGGAAAATGTAGTAAAACGACTTGCAATTTGAGTATTATATTTAAACAATTCAATCAGGCCCAGCATTTGATATGTGTTTGTAAAGTAACTTTCCTGTGAATAAAAACATGAAATATTGCCAATTGTCTGGGTCAAACATATCATAAATGTTATTACATGCAAATTCAGTGTATAAAAACATGCTCATATGACGTCCTAATGAACTCATGGCCTGATTGCAAACAACAACATTTTCATTTAGTATTTATCTTGCGTCTCTTAAGTAGATATAAAGACATACAATTGTTATTTATTTAGAAATAAAATGGTTTAACAATAGGACGGATACCGCTCACAGACTTTAAAAACTCATTACACTATTAAAAATATTTTGAAAAAACAAACATAAGAAACAATAATTTTCAATAGTTGTAAAGCCTGCGTATGTCTTATGTCATTAATGCATACAAAATAATAGTACTATACAATAAAATAACAATGAGACGGATAGAATACAATATTCTAAAACATTGATTTGAGAATGGCATTTCTTTAAGGAGTAACCAAATAAGAAACAATTTACACTGCATTTGCTTAACTTCTCTGCTAAATGTGTAAATAATGATAAATATATAATATAGTAAAATCACTACATTAAAAGTTGAACTATACACTTAAATCAGCCTGATATACATGTACATAAAACCATTAATACAAAAACTACACAACGAAAATGTTATAATGTATAACCATAGGATGTATCATCACAGTGTTGATAAGATAATTGTATAAACACAATATCATATCTCATTCATTGAAATCTTTCAAAAAATAACAATAATCTTTTAGTTGATATTGAATGTTGATATCTTTTCTCTTTGTTTTCGATGATACATCTCATGGATCAAGGACAACAATGAATGTCAATAATCTGTTCTTTCAGTCATTGAACAATATTAATCATCTCATTACATAAAACTTATGTACATGCACTTCAACCGTCAATTGTCTGATAAAGGTGACTACGTACACGTCATACAAACTATCGAAACATTACACATAAATGTCTCAATGGTTGTACTATAGGAACCTTTTTGCAAAAATAGTTCAGACAATCTAGTTCCAAAAGTTGCAGGAAAAATCAGGTTTTTTCTTTTCTACACAGTCCTCCCAGTTCAACAGCAAGAGAGCTAAAGAAGCACACACGAGGACGACTTTTCATTTGTTTGACTCGCTTGAGTCGGAGCAGCTTGTCTCGGTGCATGCTGCATGTGTGGTTGCGCTTGTCCATACATTTGTTGCTGTGGTTGGACTTGTCTGTGTCCGTATGGTTGCTGTTGAGTGTTTTGTTGTTGATGTCCATAGTGCTGTAGTTGAGAATATGGTTGTGATTGCGGTTGGGCAAGCTGCGAAGCTGGTTGTGACTTGGCAGAATGGTGGTTGTATGTGTAAGGTGGGGGTTGCGCTTGGGTTTGTGCAGTTTGTGATTGCTCTGAATACTGAATGGGTGGTGGGGGTGGCACATACTCTTGATCCGATTCCTTTTTAACTGCTGTTCGTGGTTCTACTTTCTGCCCAGGGGTTTCTTTTGCCCCCTTTTTCTTTGTATCCTCAAGATATCCAATTGTATTAGGAACATTTTCCGTGATCTTGGCAAGGAGTTCATCAAATTTATTTCCCGTCCAAGTCATCTGGACTTCTTCATCTCGGTAGAAATTGATGAACAGAAGCTGTGTGAAGACCATGCTCATAGGCCCACTAGGTGGCCAATCCATCTTTTCCAACAAGAGAGGGACCACAGGCTTCTTCAGGGAATCTGCCAAACTTACCTCTCTTCGGCAATTGGCTGAAACTGCATACTTGCTGGTCACACAAGAAAGAACAATCTTACAGCCTCGGACACCTTGGTCAATCTTGTCATAGAGGGAGTCCCCGCCTCCCATCTGGTAGATATCCATCCAGCAGGTTAAACCGAGCTCACAGAGTCTCTTGTAGAGCTGCTTGATCTGCGTCTGTTTACCCCACTGGTACGACAGAAACACGTCTGGAGATTTACCTTCCGATTCCTACAAAAACAAGACACCATTTCTATAAAATGTACCTGCAAAATCCCCGCAGATACGTTTTCAGAGAAACAGAAACAGGAAAACACATTCAAACAGTTTTTAGTTGTTTCGAATTCTCCCCCCCCCCCCCCTTATAGTTTGTCTCAACGCACGTATTCTTATCGTGAGTGTAAACTTGTAATGTACCTTTCCCCCAGCTGTGGTGGCTGTACTCTGTCCTCCAGTGTCCTGTGGTTTCTTGGTAATTTTGATTTCCTCTGCCACAGGAACCCACCAGTCTTTGTACTCTGCATGTACGTAAATAATGATGTTATCTCATCAATGAAAGAGTAAAATGTTGGATCCTTTGTTCCAAAAACTACTGACTAAAAGCACCATTTAAGCACTATTACGTTAATAATTCATCAAGAAATAATTCATTTTCTTCGATGCTTTTTGAGTTTTTATTTCCTTTTTTCTTTAAGTTTTGTTTGGGTTTTTTGTTTTGCGCCCTTGCAGCAGCTTAGTTCATTTGTGGAAGGGTACCTAGTTAGTCGCAGCTGAAAGGAATAGGGAAAAGCAAGAGCACTGGTAGGGAAAAACCAGAAAAAAAGTGTTGTAATAGGGGCAGTAGATAAATTTTAGTTTTGTTCTCTTAGCAACAGACACAGAAAATACCGCCTGATACTGCGATAGTATGAGCTATGATATATGAGGTATTTTCTTTACATTGCAGTAAGATTATCTTATTAATCTTTTCATAGGAAGACGTAGCATATTTAGATAATGATTACAACGAAACTGCAATATGTACACAACATACAGAAGAGAACATGATAGATAAGTAGTATGAACTACAACTGACCTTTGGTAATGAGGGATTCATCTGGCATGGTTTTGTACATATTGAGTTGCATCAGAAGTTCCTGCAACTTTGGAACCGGCCAGTAACGTTGGTCCTTGGTTTCTTCCCCTTTTCGCTGGAAGAACCTTACAAATAGGTACTCGCTGAAGATGGGCCCCATAGAGCCCTGAGGAGGCCAGCCCATTTTCTCCATCAGGAGGGGGATCATGGGCTTCCCAAGGTTGACAGACAGGTTCACCTAATCAAAACAACGTGTTTACATACAGTACCGCTGTATTTATGAACTTTTTTTTTCATAAGTAGGATTTAATCATCAAATTTTTTTTGAAACTGCATCAAATATTTCAATCAACTGATTCAGACTGAGGATCGTCACTAACCTCTCTGTTACAGTTGGGAGATTTTGCGTACTTCTCCGACACACAACATATGATGACCTTAGCCCCTCTGATTCCATTGTCAATCTTCTCAAACAGTTTATCCCCGCCTCCCATTTGTCCAATATCCAACCAGCATTCATAGCCGGCCATGAGGAGGTGTTGCCTTAGTAACTTGACCTCGTTCTGGTGACCCCATTGGTAGCTAAGGAAGATCGGAGGAGGTTTGGTGTACTCTTGAGCCTCCTCCACAACATCCTCTAAATTGTAGTAAAATAAGTCGGGTAAATATTAAAATTTTCACTAAAGTTTTAGCTAAGACAGTACTTATCATTTAATTATAAGTCAACATAGCTAACTCGAAAGAAACAAGAGGCCGAAAGAGGTTTATCTTCCACTTGTTTCTATTGTTACCTCAACCAAGATACTTGTGACCATGGTGTCCATCTGGACCCCAAAAAATTAAGTAACAGTTGTTAGGAGCAATAACAGAAACGTGTTTACGGCTATTAATTTAATAAAAGGACATACAGATCTTTTTGGATTTCTAAATCAACCACAAAACTACTCTTTTTCAAGATCATGAAATCATTTTTCAGATCCAGTCTGGTTGCTCTTGACCAGATGGAACTTGACACTAGATAAACTAAGCATAAGTGTCCTTATGAAAATGATGCAAACAGCAACCATGTGATAGACTGGGATGGGGCCAGCATAATGGATAGGGAGGAGAGCTAAGCATTAGGCAATCTAGTTCAATATTTGGTCATAAACAGAGACGGGAGGGTGTACAGATTCAATCGCCGCCTGAGAGTCTTGAGGAAGACCTCAGTGGTGGTCAAAACTGTTAAGTGGGTAAATTGTTAACGTTACATGAAAGAATATCGAATTTCAAGTGAAAAATAAATTGAAAACGCCTCTTTATATCACAGAAGAAGGCATCTTTCATTATTAAGGAGTTCGAAAAATAAAAATATACAGCAAATGCCACGAGCTTAACACTAAGTTTTGTTAAATTCAGTTCAATTAAAGGTCATTGTGTCATCTTGGATTGTATGTCAGCCCTCTAATAATTACTGATTACGAGAATATTTGATGACAGTCACAAATATCAATGGATTGTGGGAAGTTGAAATAGTTGTGTTCAATTTACAATACTCAGCCCTGCCTTTCTGCTCCAGAAGAGACTTATATCCTTCATGTAGACAACAAAGAAATTATTTAGACCAGGGATGATTCATGTGCTCAGTGAGCCATACCCTCTATTTACATAACGTTGCATTTCCATGGCCTAGGGATGCTACATTCCACATCAGGTAAACAATATGCTCACCTGAACCTAAGGAGTAGTCATTTAGTTATTGTAGTCATTTATTTATTGCATCTCATCTGTTGAGAGGGGTGAATTCATAATACATTGACATCTCTTGGTCTGAGAATGCATTATGCCATGTGAATGTTCTATGCCAAATTAGGAAACAAAATACCTTCATCCGTACTTAAGAAAATAATCACTTAGGCTAATGATAAACACCTATTTCCTCCTTCGGGATTCCGTCACTCAGTTCCAGGGGAAGGGGAACGAAGATGGGGCTTCGCCTGCTATCTATGTAAAATATGATTCCCTGGTCTCGAGAACGCTTTATGCAAAATATAGCTAGAATCCAATCGGTGGATCAGATTTTGGCCATAATTTTTTTTTGGGGGGGGGGGTAGGCTGTTTAAAAAATTGTTGACGGACAGAAGATGACAGTGTGGCATAATTCTCAACGAAGTAGCTAAAGACAGTTGTTTGCTATTGGCAGTGTTCTGTCAGCCAAATTTCCCTGTGTTGATTTTGAACATTATCTTTAAAACTTGATACATACTACTTCAGAAAATCAAAACGTTTCCCAACCCTTCATATTGATGCACTACTGACCTACAGCTTTCATAGCATTCTCTAAGATGATTACAGCGTCTAGTCTGTTCATTTCCTGCAGAATGGTCAGCACTGCATGGCTGGCCTCAACTGTCTTGTGGGTAGCGTACCACTCACTGAGGAGGGCCATACAGGGATCATTCTGTGTGGCCCATGCCTTGATCTCCTTTGGTGTATATCCAAGACGCTGGGCCAACAGCCTCCAATCGTGTTCAGACTTCGGATTCATCAACTTGGTAAGATCTCTTGACCATGCTGGACCATTGGACATTGTCTGAAGTGCAAAGTGTACAAATACAGACAAATGTCAATCTGAGTGCTAGACTTTCATTAAAATAGACAATTTCTCCACTCAAATATAGAACGAATCCAACAGGCAACATGAAATAAAAAAAATAAAAAAAAAATCCTACCTTGTTGTCAATTTCTTCAATCTTGACCTTGGTTTCTTCAAGATCTTTCTCCACCACATCGACACGTTTTGTGACAGTTTTAATTCCAGTTTTGACTGTTTTTATTTCTTTGTCATGCCTGTCAACCGTCGTCTTCAGCCCTTTGACTTCCTTTTCAGTTTTTGTGACTCTCTTGTCAAGCATGATGACCTTCTTTTTGGTTTTTATGACATCTATGGCGATACCTTGCAAACTGAAATTGAAGAAGTTGGACACGTTTGGTGTTTAGGTATCTCTTGAAAACATGTAACATGTGATGTTTAATAATCTCTTGTTGTCTCTTTCATAGATGTAACTCATGTTGTTAACTGATGTTTTGACACGGTATAACGCAAGTGTCATCTCTTAATAATATGGAAAGCATTCTGTTTTTAATTGTCGATTTACTAAACATTTTTCTATGTATTTAGTCATATTATACCTGATTCCATCCATTGCGTTAACAATTGAAGTGGCTATGTCTTTCAAAAAGGATTTTCTTCCGTTCTGCTGTAAATCTTCAAAGAATTTGCGATGAGGTTTCAGAGAGTCTACCCCATACTTGGCAGCCAAGATTTGGATAGCATCTAACAGTGGATACTGATAGGTCGGATCTTTACAATTTTGAGTCAAAGTGATGAGCTCCTTCAGAATAGTATCCGCCAGTGCCTGTTGAAAGAAACAGAATTTTGTACCCATCTGGGTCATGATTCAGTGTCAAGGATATATTAGATCAATCATTTAAGATCTCGAGTGAGAAACACACAAAAGTAATACTGGATTCCCAAATGTATGCTCATTATTTTTCGAAAACCCGGGAGCAATATACACAAATGTATAATGTACATACAGTAGAATAGTCTGGTGTCAATTGCAGCGCCCTTGTGACACTGAAAATGTTTTGTTTCCTTTCCTTTGAATGATTAAAGTGATTAAGATTACTTGATATTTTCATTTGATTATTATACACAATATATTACAGTACCAGAAATGTTAACCAGCAAACAAATGCCAATAAAATCACTTTGGATAATTGAGCACAAACCGGTTTCTTTAGTCCAAGGTTGACAGCTATCATCTGAATAGCTGATGAGCACATCGGATTTATATCTTTATTTCGTAGAACATGTTTAACCATGTTATCTCCAAACAGTTGTGGTTGTGTTGGTATAATTTCACCTAAAACCAGTAATATGTAGTATTGGACGTCCTTGTTTCCCAGATGCTTGACCATGAAGTCAACATGGTGTTGGGTGAAGAGCTACAATGGTGAAACAAGAATATAAGTAGTCATTTTTTTCTGTCTAAATATATTTAAGACATGACAGTTCCTATTTCTTTATTCATCACAATGTACAAGAATAATGTTTTTTGTTTTAGATTTTTTTCTATTATGAAAAATCAAGTGAATTGGGGCCAACAGACCTTATAACCTAGCTTCTGAGCTGTTGATTTTGATGACTTGGAGCAAGTTTCCTGAAAACTGGTCAAGTAATGAAAAGCAGGAGTACGAATGTGGACAAAAAGTGCCTACAGGTTCACATATAATTACATAATTATCTCTGGTCATATAACTACCCCAATCCTTTGACTTTAATTGTCTCAATCTGTCTTTCCCTCAAACCTCCCCCACCTCATCATGTGATTCAACATAACCTCTGACCTTTCTTCCTTAATCACATGTGTTATCTTGACTCAAGCCTTACCTCATTATAGTTGTCCCTTTACCTTCAAATTTGCCTACCTCATAGAGTATCTTCCCCTTACCTCTAGCCTTTCTTACCTAATCATGTGTCTCTATCTAACCTTTGACCTTTCTTACTTAATTGTGTGTCTATATCTAACCTCTGACCAGTTTTACTTAATCGTGTTTCTATCTAACCTCCAACCTTTCTTACTTGTCTTCCCTAACTTGCGGTCTTTTCTACATGGCCGCAGTCTTCCTTTAGCTCTGTCCTGTCTTACAAAGATCCTAATCCTATCTTCCCTTTTGATTCTTTGTCATTTCTTACCTCGGGCTGTTTCTCTGCCATTGACTTCAACAGCATACACTCCATGCGAAAATCACGAGCAGAATTTTTCTCCAATACTGTCATCACATCTTTGAACTCTTGTTTTGTGAACCCATCACTTTCCTCATAAGGCTTTTGTAAAGCACCTTAGAATTCATAAAAATGAAAATTTCATGTGAAAATTTAGACTTTGATACAAATAATGACTTAGACAAGGTGACCCAAGTAAACACAGAGCCATAAATCTGTACTACAGTTTGGCACAAAAGTTGACAGTATGTATCCCAAGAGGTACTCGCATACAAAATTGGGCAATTGAAAGCGTCATCATCATAGTATACATGATTGCCTCAGACAATGTTACACACAGACTAAGTGACAGAGTGAAAACAATATGTATCCCAAGAGGTACTCGCATACAAAATTGGGCAATTGAAAGCGTCATCATCATAGTATACATGATTTGCCTCCGACAATGTGACACACAGACTAAGTGACAGAGTGAAAATAATATGTATCCCAAGAGGTACTCGCATACAAAATTGGCCAATTGAAAGCGTCATCATCATAGTATACAAGATTTTCCTCAGACAATGTGACACACAGACTAAGTGACAGAGTGAAAACAATATGTATCCCAAGAGGTACTCGCATACAAAATTGACCAATTGAAAGCGTCATCATCATAGTATACAAGATTTGCCTCAGACAATGTGACACACAGACTAAGTGACAGAGTGAAAACCTAGTCCCCTCTTGTACTGTTGAGGACCTACTAAACTCATCAGTTGATCTACATTTTCAGATGATTTTCTACCACCCTTCACAGGTGACATGTTTCTACTTTTAGTCGGAAAAGATCAGCTTGTCACCCCCTAGGGGGAGATAGCATCGTGCCCATTAGCACGTATTCAATTGTGATGTCATCAAAAGTGAATGACGATATGCATACCCAACATGTGTTTTTGTTTACAAACATGGCAGACTACTGTCGGCAGAGCTGTGACTGAAATGATAGGATGGGAGAAAAATAATCATCCCCGACCTTGAGGATGTAACAGAGAAATCTTCAACCCTCATGGTGATTTATTTGGTTGTCTAACCCTCGGCAGAGCCTCGGATTAAACAACTAAAAAACACCCCTCGGGTTGGAGATTTCTATGTCACATCCTCAAGGTAGGGTAAGATTCTATTAATCTTAAAATAAAGCAACATCGGTATATGCATGACGTTCTTGAAATCCCCTATTGCTGTTATTGATCAGTACAAGTCCGTTGGTCATGTTACTGGTCAGTCATATTATGTAAAATATAAATATTTATTTATAAACTACCAATAGATTAATACTTGGCTAGCTAGGTCTACATTGTAACAGGTACAAATCTGTATCTAATTATCCCATAGTACAATCAAATTGGTACATGTTTGCCCTAATCTTTATACATGTACATTCTTTTTCCTATTGAGGTACAGTAATCTTGAATAAAGGTAAGTTACAAAGGGAAAAAGGTAAGGTGCTATAACAACTATTAATTACATCAGTGACCATTAAAAATTACCCTAAAACTACTCCACCTGCAAAAGATGTGTAACATTTGAATCTATTCACGCCAATCAGAAAACCATGGTTGCCATCTTGTATCCCAAAATTTCATAGTTGAGAGTTTCTTATTAAGTAAACCACTATGTGGCACTCCCAAAAAGTGTAAACTAAGTTGATACAATAGAAAATGACATATCACCGAAAATGTCTTCCCATACTTCCCTATATAAACTATTGTAAACTTTACCCCCTCGGGAGAACGGATGGCCCGGGGGTCCTGAAATTTACAATTAAAATAAAGCCCCTGATGATTTTTCATTCCATGCACAGAAAATGACTATAGTAGCTCTGAGTAATGAGAAAGAAGATTTTTGAAATATAGGTAAATTTTCCCTTTGGGGCCCTGCCCTGGCCCCTGGGGTAGGGGCAGGAATCCCAATTTTACAATTTGGAAACCATCTTCCTCCGAGGATGATCCTCACCAAGTTAGAATAATTTCCTACAGAAAATTGTCAAAATATACCCAAAAGTGTTATTTCCCTATATATATATAAACTATAGTAAACTTTACCCCCTCCCCAAGTGTGAACAGATGGCCCGGGGGTCCTGAAATTTACAATCTTAATAAAGCACTTGATGATCTTTCCATCCATGCAGAGAAAATGACTGTTGTACCTCTGAGTCTGGAGAAAAAGATTTTTGAAATATTGGTAATTTTTTCCCTTTGGGGCCCTGCCCTGGCCCCAGGGGTTAGAGGAGGAATCCCAATTTTACAATTGAGTAGCCTCATCTACCAAGAGTGATTCTGACCAAGATTGAAAAAATTCCATCCACTGGTTCTTGAGAAGAAGTCGAAAATGTAAAAAGTTTACGACGACGGACGACGACGGACGGAAAGCGATCAGAATAGGTCACTTGAGCAAAGCTCAGGTGACCTAAAAAACCTCTGTTACATGCCAGCTTGAACTTACTTTAGATCTATGTATATATAGCAACATCAACCTTGACATTGACCTTGAGACCTATACAAACTTCTCATACTTGACCTTTATGTAAACTTTGATGTAAATCTGTTAAGAAATTAAGTTGGTAAAGTCATGACAATGATTCCTGTGTGACGCAATGTGATGGGACATGACCCAATGAGACAGACATGGGTAACAACACTATATGGCCCCATGACAATGATTCCTGTGTGATGCAATGCGATGGGACATGACCCAACGAGACAGACATGGGTAACAACACTATATGGCCCCATGACAATGATTCCTGTGTGATGCAATGCGATGGGACATGACCCAACGAAACAGACATGGGTAACAACAATTGGCCCCGTGACAATGACATAAAAGTCTAGCCTTATTTCAAGTGACAGATCATCATGTGTAAACTCAACAAAATGCTTGCCAGCAATATTTCTTTTCTGGATCTATTTAAACATTGACATTACAATCACATTACAGATGATTTTAATGTTTCATGAACAGAATTGGAGCTAAAGATCGTTTTTCAAAAACCAAATCTAGGTAAAATAAATAGTTTTAAAAGATTTTTATTAACAAGCACAGAAAAGCTGTATATAGAAATTACCAATAAGACTGTGTACTAAACACGTTATTTCTCCATCATTGCAGCTGGGATATACCCCTGGGTTATCAACACATATAGTACAGTTAGACAGGTACTTACTGATGGCATCCATGGAACCTGAGGTCTCTTTGCACCAATCCACAAGAAGACCCAGTTGTCCATGTAAAAGTTTTGGATCATAGGAACTTATATTTGCAACAATTGCTGAACTTGCAGTTGCAAGATCTGTCTCCTCATGCTCCATCTGTTTCAATATGGCCGGCATCAGTGGTACACAAACGTGAGAGTTTTGATGCTCAACATGCTGGAGAGATATAAAAGGAAGATCGGTTTTTGTAATGGTCCTCTGAAAGCTTGGGATAGACTTAACAATGGAACACAACACACACTTTTGTCAGTCTACATACACCAAGCAGGGTATCAAAGTTTCAATGGAGATGTAGAGCAGCATGAATTAATGAATCAGATAAATATTACAATGATTTTGTCATTAAACATATGTTGTGAGTTTGATGTTTTTATAAGCAACACATAGTTTCCTCATGAAACACCTATCTATGAGGTTTTTCAATAAACATGCTTTTGCTTAAAAATAATGACCAAGAAAAGCATTACAATGATTTAACATTGAACCCTTGCTGTGACCTTGACCTTGATTTTACATGTACATGTATCTATGGATTAAAGATTAAAGAAAGCAGGTATCAGGCAATTTGTTTTTTAATTTACATTCATACTTTTGTTTATATCTAATACCCACTCTACCTTATCTACAAATGCTCTAAGGAACTGTGAGGCTACAAGGTTATACAAGGTTTCTGTCCCAGTTTCCAAGTCAATGTAGTCCAAATCTTCTGTCTGCATTGCCCATAGGAACATCCTTATGAAGGTTCTGTTGACTCCATCAGGCACATCTTTTCCAGTGCTGAAATCAACACAAACAAAATAAATCTTGCTATATCTTATATTTTTGAATAATATTTTTAAACTTAAAAAGACACTCAGTGTTCTTATGATTTTTTTTTCTCATTTTTGGTTTTATAGTCTTTTCTATTGCCGATGTTTGACAAGATAGGGACATGTGAAGCCAGATAAATTCTATGCACTCATTTTGTTGAATATATATAAGGTTTGTTGATTATTAAGATTCCTCTATTTTATTTTCTCTACATAAAATTACCATGATTTTACTGTCCACTGACTTAGTTCTCTTTCAACCATGTGGTAGTCCAAAAACTAAAACACCCATGAAGACTAACCCCCTAGACAGTTTCCACATCTTCATGAAAATGAATGAGGAAGTATAGGTGATAGGTGGAAAGAGCTTTTACAAACTGACCGATCCTAGCTGGCATCAATCACAGGAAGGGGGAGGGATGGGGTTAAAATAAAGAAAAATAACCTACTGCTTCCTCAATCAGACTAGTCAATCGAAATGTGTGAATTTTGAAATTTTGTTTCTAATGATTGGTCAGGACCAGGGGTGTGATCCTGCATCATGTTGGGTTCTGTAAGGGGACTGCGGCTGTATAACTGGAACTGGAACTGAAAACGGGAGGGGTAGTTATAGATAGAGGAGCACTAATTAGGACAAATACAGTAACTCTTTTACATACTTGTAAGCATCCAAGACTGACTGTATGATATAGCGTCCACATCTCTTTGTGTCGAAGTGATTCCACATATAATCCCTGTCGAAGAGCAGCATTGAAAATCTTCTGATCACACCTGGAATGACGTTCCTGTTAGCCTGAAAAACATAGAAAAGACATACATATTTCATCTATTGTCATTTTTTTGTCCAAAAATACATAGGTATGCAAATTACCCCAATTTTAGGCGTATTCTTGTGACAGAAAAACAATGTACAAATAATATTCTATGACTTACCCCAAGAGTGACATTTCCAATGAATCTTTCAACAAAAACATTCAGTTGTTCTGACTTTTTCTCCATCATGGTAATGGCTAGTACAGCTAAATCCCCGTTCAGCTTATCTGGGATTTTGGCAATTCTGAAAATCATTGTCAATCAAGCTGCTGTGATTATTGAATGAAATACTTCTTTTCCAATATTAATTGTTGAAATTTAATCACAATGAGCATAATATTTCAAAGGGCTATGAAGGAGAGCAGAGAGGTTTGTTTTGGTAACCCAACCACAATTTATTAATCATCAATTCTTTTAATTTCACAAGTAAGGTGAAATTTACGATAATTTTTCATAAGTGTGTTTTTCTATTGGCTTCCATGAATGGATAGTGGGGATAGTCACCCTCTTCATTTTCACAAATTTCCAAAATCTACAATCACAATCGAATTGCGAGTTTGACTCATACAATTATAGTTAGAATTACAATCACAATGGAATTGCGACTTTGACTCATACTATTATAGTTAGAATTACAATCATAATGGAATTGCGAGTTTGACTCATACAATTATAGTTAGAATTGTCTTACACTAATTGGTGGTTGTATCTATACCGAATAAAAAAAAAAAAATACCAAAATAACAGAATTCCAATTAACTGATATTCAAGAAATTTGGTATTATCATACGTTCAAAAGTGTCACATTCATCTCGATGTTTCTCATCCATCTACCGTAGTTATTATATTAGATGGCCAGATGGGAAGATTCCACCCCCTTCCCAAACAACTTCATTGTGTTCAATACAGAATCAAAGGGCCTTTTGCATTGTGTACATACGTGAATTGCTCCAGAAGGGTGCTGACAATATCCCCGCAATATTTCAACATTTTTTCATCATCGTCCTTTTTGCCTGTCAGGTGAAGGTGGACCTCTCCTATAGGTTTAAGGATATCTATGGCATGTTGAAAATTTTGCTGGAAAGAAATATTTTCTGGTCTATTACAGGGAAAAATAGGCAAACTTATCAAACAAGAATTCCACAGGAGTGGATGTGATGCCTGTGCAGTGCTTTTAGTGAGAAAAGTATGTTGGCTTGAACACCAGCAATCCCATGGAATAACAGTCAGTGTGAAGTTTTGAGGTTGATCAGCCAAAGGAAACTGGACTTATTGCACGGAAACAGTTTTTCTATTTATGGTAACAGCGACATTGACCTTTGACCTTCGGATCTGAAAAGCAATCCAAAGCAAGCACTATTGGTAAGAAAGTACTGCATGAAGTCTGAGTTCGATCAATCCAAAGAAACAATAGTTATTACACAGAAACAGTTTTTCTATTTATAGTGATGGTGACCTTGATCTTTGACCTTCGGACCTTAAAAGCAATCCCAAGCAAGCACTATTGGTAAGGAAGCACTGTATGAAGTCTGAGCTCAATTAACTTAAAGAAACTGAAGTAATTGCACGGAAACAGATTTTCTATTTATAGTAACATTGACCTTGACCTTTGACCTTCAAACCTGAAAAGCAATTCCAAGCAAGCACTATTGGTAAGGAAACACTGTATGAAGTTTGAGCTAGATCAACCTAAAGAAACTCAAGTTATTGCACAGAAACAGATTTTCTATTTATAGTAATGGTGACCTTGAACTTTGACCTTCTGACCTGAAAAGCAATCCCAAGCCAGCACTATTGGTTAGGAAGCACTGTATAAGTCTGAGCTTGTTCAACCTAAAGAAACTCAAGTTATATATGTTTCCTGTCCTGGCCCTCATACCACAAAACTTCCCCTCTCAATTCCTATATTTCTTCCAAAAAGTTATCTAAAAAGCTTTTCTGCAATTTCTTCACTTCTTTTATATAAAGAATTAATTTCCTAACATCAGTTCATAAATATTTTACTACATTATTCAATGTTTGAGGATATATAACACCTAAGGTAAAGCTGATCGTCAGGAGATGACCAAAGTAGATTATTTTTTAAAGTTTTGCTATTCCAGAGCCTGTTGTTAAACGTTTATCTCAATTTATTGCATTATTTTATCTGATAAATTTCTACAAACTGCTTTATTGATACACTTGTATATAGCTACCATTTGTATAAAGAAAATAAGCAGGGTGGGGTTCCAATGGTAATTTTCTGTACAAAGTGGATGTACATCATCATTTTTTAAAACCATTCATACTTTAATTCTTCAACAGAAGGTCAAACACCATTTATCTATTAACATCATTACTAGTATCTATGTTGATGGTTTTAAATTTTTAAGAGGTCCTGTTATAATAACATTGAAAAAATCTTACCTTCCAATTCCAAATCGTCTTGAATTTTCTTGCATAATACAGGACATCATAGACATTGTAAGCTCCGTCACTTGTGCCTGTTTTCATGAGTGCTTTCAGGAGCGGAAACCAATCCTGTTCTGTTCCCTTCCTAAAACATCACAACATAAGGAGTTAATGTCTATTTAAGAGTCTAATATGAACAGCACAGCATAGAAGGGGTCTGCCTTTCATCTGCTTTCATCTCATTATAAGTAAACATCTGAGCAGACGTAGTATAATATATACAATACAACATTTTGATATAGCGCCCTATCTAGTTAACGTAAGCCACTCTAAAGCGCTTTACAGTACATAGATATACAATTAGCATTTATATTAATCAATACAATATTGAGGATTTCGCAGGAGCTGCCTTATCAGGCGCTAACTACTAGTCCTATGCCACCTGGCTAATATCTCCCTATGTGTGTATGCCTGCGTGTGTGCTGGAGATGTATTGTGTTCTGTTTGTAGTGGGACCGTGCTTCCAACGGTATCATTTATAGTGCCACCTCACTTGAATGCTACAGCACAGATAGAGCAACCCATCCCAGACCATTTTATACTCCACCTGGGTTGTTGGAGTTGCGTGGGCAGGAGAAAAACACTTTCTCTGATATTCCATATGTACGGCGACTTCGGGGATCGAACCCCGGCCGCCTGCTTGAAAGGTCGGAGTGTTAACCACTCGACCAATCCCCCTTATCTGCAGACTTGTTAATAATAGTATAGAATGTAGATATGGTCCATCGGTTCCCTATACGTGACTCCCAACTCAAGCCGACTTCTGGGCATTTAAGCGACCAGGCTATGGTTTTCCATGAGCTTCGGGTCAGTCACAGACGTCCAACTCCATGTTCGAACCGGGTTGTTGGCCACAGCTTTTCAGCACTCTGCTCTTCCAGCACTACAGGGTCGCACCACGGGGTCAATAGCTTATCGGCTATTCTCCATCAGGTCCAAGGGAGGTACTGCTACAGGTGATAGACACCCCTTATCTGCAGACTTGTTAATAAATTCTCAGAATGTATCCTACATTGTTTGTTATTTGTTGTGTAAACATTGCCATATGGTTATGTTATTTCTGTAACAAATTTGTCCCCGTGTTTTTTATTGGGAAAAGTATTTTTTCTTTGTTTAGCATAATTCCAGCCTAATTTGCATGTACCTGGTATATCATTTTGTTTTGTCTGACAATAATCTTGTTAAATAAAAACAGGAGACATTTTTGATTTCAGTGAATATTTCACATATTCATTAACAAAATACTTTGAATGAGTCACCTTTAACCTTGACATTTGACCTTCAGTGTCTGCAGCCTACATTTCTCTTCCTTATGACTTGGTAACTATATATGGTGATATACTATTTATACATGGAAGCAAATGTGAGGTTTCCATGAACCTTTTCCAAGTGACTTGATGAATTTGCTAAACTGTCCTTTGTCCTCTGGCCTTCACACCTTAAACAAATCTTATACTCACAGCTGTCTTATAGAAAACAGCTGTAGTACTGTATACCGGGAAATTGTTCGCCTTTTTCAATGAGGGCGATTTTATCATAACAGTGAATATAAGTAAACAGTATACTCTACATATTCCTTACATCTGAAGGGCGAAATTAACACTGGGCAAACATGGATTTTATCAGTGAAGGGTGAAATTAACACTGGGCAAACATGGATTTTATCAGTGAAGGGTGAATATTTGACGGGGCGAAAGTTTTCCCGTTTACAGTATTTATACTGGAAATATTTTCTCTATGACAGTGAGAAAATATGACCAAGTGACCTTGTAGCTTTGGCCTAGACTTAGCCTTCATTATTCGTTTTATGCTGTGAGTTTTATACTGTGTTTTATACTGTGAGTTTTATACTGTGAGTTTTGAGAAGTAGTGAACATAGTTAACTAATTGACAGAATGTGTTTAGCCAGAAAGGCAGAACATGTGAACGATTTGCTCTCAAGCCACTGTTGTGGTGAGGATCGACACAAACTGTTCTAGTATATTAAGAATCTTAAAATTAAACATTAAATCCACAATATGCTTGGTATCACATTGGCAAAACAGTCAAGATGCATAGTTATTTGTGTAAATTACACTCTGTACTTTTCAACAGAATGTACGTAGCTGACCATAACTTACTTGGCACTGGCCCTCTGAGTCATGATAGATACGAAACTGTTCGCCCAACGCATATTTGCTGGCTCCTCCTCTAAAAGTTCTGTAACCACTGGAACAAGTTTGTCCACTAACTCAGGGTGTTTCTAAAACACAAAATCTTGGATGTTTTTATTTCTTGTAATCAACCAATTCACAAATGGGTGTGTACATACACATATCCTATATCTCTTGGTTAACTGGAAGTTGATTACTATCTCTCCGATACAGATAAACCAAAATTCTAACGTAGGATATATATACACAGCAAAACATGTTTAGTATAAAACACATTTTGCAATTTAATGGGTACGGTGAACTGATTCTGATTCCCCAACTCTTCTCTCTCTTATGTAACGATATGATCATATTCCAAATTTTACATAGTGAATTATTGTCTATTACAAAGCAAATCAGCGGTCCCCTCAGGTGAAATTGAGTGTTATTTTGACACTGTAGTTTGAACCCAATTTCCCAAATTAGAAGTCACACACAACACCGGGTATCCTGACCAGTTCGGTACGGGTTGTTTTCAGGTGGTTCGAAGCAAAGTAAGCTGAAAATGTCTTGATATCGTGTAGCAAAAACTGATGAATGTCTGTCATAGCTTTTGAAAAACTCAAGAGGAATACATGCAGTAGATATTAACTCGTGGTATAATTTACAATACCTTGGTAATGTGAATTTGAACATTTGTCTTATTGTCATATTTCTTATTGGTAAAAACTCAGTCTTAATGTTTGTGAAAACTAACATTTTAAAATAAAAACACTTCTACGATTCGGCTTACTTTGCTCAACACCACCCAGATTAATTACCCTAGCTACAGTATCTGTACCATACCGATGGGGGTACGCGGTTGGCACACCAGACTGCAGTGATCTCGACCATGGTCACCGAGAGGCCCCCAAGGGGCAACTATCAGCTGCTTGCTTTTATACGTTTTGTACGGCTACTGAACACAGTGAGTTGTGTTTTGATGACAATATAGGTGTTGGATTTGTTATCCAACATACCTTTATATACTTTGTATGTGATATAATTAGGGTACTGAATACAGTGAATTAAATTTATGATGACAATCTAAGTGTTAAGTTGAGACCAAGACTGCTGAGTTCGAGTTTTGTGAATAAAGACCAAATTTTCTTCCTGTACTATAACTCCACTTACTTTGTGTGAACAAAAATCAAACTTACTTTGTGCATCTCCTCTGGAGTTTTTTCCAAAAGAACTCTTATTCCTCTTAAAACATCTTTGTACTTCTTGGCATTTTCGGTAATATAGAATTTCTTCATCACATCGAGAACATCATCCCAAACCTCAGCAGTCCATTCGTTTTTCCTGTAAAAGATCTTGTCTTTATAAAACACACTGTCAGTGATGAATCAGTCCTTATATAGATAGCTAAGTGCAAGGGCAATGGTGATTTCAAATATGGTGCAACGAAATACCTATTTACAAAACATCAGTATTTCATGATTTGACTGACGAGAGAATTTAGTGTGAGTTTACAGTCAATATCAAAATGTTGAATAAGGTACATCTATATATCAGGGTAAATTTTTACTGGGGACAGTAAATGGTCTTTTCTATCCTACCAGTTTTCAGTAATGGCAAATGGGAAAGAATTTATTATCACTTCTTTCTATATATGTCACTTTTATTATTATCTTATAATCAATGTTTCTTGAAACAATTTTTCCACATTATATAATCTATGTAATGTGATTCTGTTAATGACACTTGCTAGATTGCTATTTTTTTTTGTAAGTTTTTAAAGTTTTCATTATCACAATGTTTCTTCAGCAAAAACTGCTTTTAGGTTTTTTATCAAATGGTTTCCGATCTTATCAACTGTTGTTATTGCATCAACCAATGAAATTATGTGGTTGAGGTCATATGATTAGTGCAAATCGGGTGAAAGTATTTCACAGTGTACATGAATAATGCTTTTGGTGAAGGTAAAACATGATGTCAATCTTGCAACTAATAATGACAAATGATCTGACAGAAGTGGCAATGTATTCATGCATAAAGATGAAGGCGAATATCTTTGATGACTTTTTTTATCATATTGAAGTCGTAGGTAGTTTTGACCTATTCAATTAATTTGATCTTACTTTTTATAAATACAATATCAAGAATTACTATATTTGCATTTTTGTCACAACATGCATGATTGATCCAAGAATAGGTCAAGGGAGTTGTATTGAATCAAAATTACAATCGGAAGTTGCATAAATGTTAAAGGGCCGGTTTCCAAAACGGCCCCTTCTCTGATTCAAATTTCCTGTTGGTGGTGCATTGCCCATGCCGTTGTGGTCACAAATCTATAAAGTAAAAAGGTTTAGGTCACTTGGTTTGTTTTTTATGGCTCCTCAAAGTTGTACCTTTCAGAAGCTGTCTAAGTGTTGATAAAATGTGCATGTTATGTAAAATATTAATGAAAATCTAATCAAATGATGGTCACCGTAAAGAATACATTCATGGCATGATTGTGACAAAAAATCATGTTTCCATCGCGCCATTTGGCTGTTTTATGGAAGAAACAATCTCAAAAATGCCATTTTCGATGATAACATTTTAGACACAAAAACTGTGTTTTTTAGAGAATACACCCTTTTATGGGCGTTGGATGCAAACCAATTTTTATCCTATTAAACAGTACGTAATATGCTATTGATGAGAGGAAAAATCATCAAAATGTAAGTGGTGGAACATTTTCAAATGTTGGGTTGAATTAGCCTATGGTTGAATTGCCGATTTTCGACTTTCTTTAGATAATTAACAAAAAAACGAGAGTATTTGCTCGGTATGTTGAGAATATGTACACAGATATGAAAAAAAGTGAGAGAAACACTTTTTCATAAAAAAAATCCAAGATGGCTACTTCACAAGTCCCCGTGGTTGAAGACATTGGCTGACAAATAGACAGAACAACAAACAAAACGTGTTCCTTATGATTTTGGTTGGTTTTCGCATTTACGGGAGTGTTCATAGCTACGGGCGATTGTATAATACCTATATTTATAAGTTTGGTTAGTCACATGGTAACGGGGATCTTTCATATCGAGCCCCAAACATACTTTCGACATATGCACTCCGTTGCCGCATGGAAAACTATTTCAAGTTTTGTCGGAATTTCTTTACCTGTGGTTGTAATGGTCGAGGGTTTTCCAGCGTCCTGTAATACCCAAGGTAGTACAAGATACTGGAGATGTGCGCACACATTCCCATCGTTCTCTCTCCAACTGGGCACTGGCAGTAGTAGTCCTTTATTGGGGCCTCAACATCGGGTGAAACGGTGAACCGTATCCAAACGTTATATTTCGTTTGGCTTTTGTGTCGAGAATGTATTTGACATCGGAGAAGGTCTGGGGAGTGCTGGTAAAGCCACACCTCATAGTCTCCGTCATCACTTAAATGTTCGGCGATGTAACCAGGAGCCAGAGATATCTGATACGTTCCACACGTAATGGTTCTCAAGTAATCAAGATCGAGACGGGGAAACAGTACGGAAGATGCATCCATCTTGACAAACTCGGACCTTGCCCGTCTAGATAGATCCGGATCTGTCTTGACTCTCTGAGCTAAACCATTCGGTGTTGTCAAACGGTCCTTCATACGTTCAGCCATTAGCCTATCTTTGGCATCTCTCTCTGGAGATCTCTGGTAGATCGGTCCTCTAATACCATTCAGACAGGCTGTGACGGTTCGAAGCAAAGCCTCGATGACATTGATAAAGCTGTTAGACACCAATTGCGTTCGGAAGAACGTCCAGTGTTTCAGACGACCATGATAGGATTCCACAATCCACCTCGATTTGGTGATAGTTCTGTCAAGATTTGCTTGGACGTCAGAATGTTGACTTTGACCGGGTTTCAGGTATGACGGCATGCTAGCATTGAGGCCAGAGGCTTCGAGAACTGGTAGGACATCTCTAAAACCTCGGTCAACGACAACGTTGTCGTCTGGTTGTAGCCAAGTAACTAGCTTGTCCATGACTTTTTTTGTAATTGTAGCATCATTTTCGCTGCCAGTGAATGGTCCTACTGTGTCCAGAATGTAGCCATCTGGTAAGGCGATGCTCATGAATTTGAGATAGTTTCTCTTCTTCTGGCCACAGTAGGACATTCTCTGGAGCTTGTGGTCGGAGCTTTTCTGGATATAAATATAGGTGCCATCTAATATGGCAGTGGCTTTATCTCCAAAAAATGCTTCTGAAAAGACAGTATTGTGCCCGAGCAACTGTTCTCTTGTCAAGTGATCCGGACCTAGAAATTGTGGGACTATCGATGTGTCTAATGCCTGTACTATGGAGTGGAAAGTTTTGGACACACTTGACTTGGAAATTCCAAAAAGAGAAGAACACTGACTCCAGGAAATGTCGGTTTTCAGTTTTACCCAGAACAGTAATAGAGCATCGTGTGTAGTCTTGGTATATATACCAGATGAAAGATATGGGGAACAGTGCGAGTGGATTTCGAGGAACTGATCTTTGGACCAACCTGTCCAGGCCATGCATGCCGAGTCATCAAGAGAAGAAAAGCTTATTGTAAACGCAGACTGGTTCTGTGAAAGGACGTGCGACACCTCTAGGAGGTCATTAATGATTTCGGACGATTTTGATGGTAACTGAGATTCCAAGGAACCTCTACCATCAAGGACAACCTCTGTAGACGGATCTAAGTCGTTACCAATAAGGTGAATGGAGCAGACGCGGGATGAGGTGGGACACCACAGTTTGTGTGAATAGATCAGGTGATGTCTTGCACGTTTTGGTAAGACTGATGATTTTGTTCCATTTCTTGCAAAGGTAACAAGACAGAGACAGCATTTTTTGTGTGAAGATGATCCATTCAAAAGATCATGAAGGGTCAGCAACGGCAGGATATGGGACGGGGAGTCGTCTTCTTCCTCTATTTCCTGGTTCTGCTCGGGTTCAGGTTCAGGCTGATTTTTGTTCCGAAGATACTTCATGTAGCACTTCTGGCAAATAAGTGCTTGTTCCTTTGCTGACATCAATCCTTGTTGCACCAGCGTATCTAGGAGCCATTTATATTGTGGACTATTTACATTGCGTGCACTTCTGTTCTTATTGCCACTACGTTTCTTGAAGTATACTTGACACCCTTCTCCAACACATTTACCCTCCATCTTGAAACAATAACGATTGGTTTATGAAGCGTCGATAAAGTAACAAAATAGCAAGCCACCGATGATTGCTGTAAACAGCTAATACTTAGTAGTTTGGTACAATTATGCGAAAATGTGTGATAAATAACGAACAACTAATTACACAAAATAACAAGACAATATAATAAATCACATTCAATACCTCCAAGAAGCGCAGAATTGATTGATTACTTAGAACAAAATAAAGTATTTCATATGGATAATCTATCTATTCGATGTGGCGTGGTCGGCAGGCACAAAGAAAGTGAGACAAGTCAGGGTCCCAACCCTGACAGAGCCACAACGCTTTGGAGATGGGACAATAAAACAAGGAAAGTGAGACAAGAATAGCTAGCGTCGAGTCAATGATTCCGTAAACGTATAGACAAAGACAAGAAGATACGGATAAATGTACAAGGCCACACGATCAGAAAATTCAGAAGAGGACAACTTGAGATAGAACAGTATTCATGTATCAGGGTGTCCTCAGTGTAAATCTTTATATCGATACTGTTTATTTAGTCGTTACACATCATAAAACTGTCATGAAAATATCCGCTCTGATATTCAATATAAAAGTTTGTATATAATAAGCTATATAATAGGGTTTCAGACAAGGTTGTTACTCATTTCCCCTTTTCTTTCAATTTACAACCACATTCAGGCGGCGATATGAGAACGTTCCACCACATGGAATTAGCTGATTTTTGGTACACATATGAAACAAGTAAAGCTCTATCCGATTTTCTGATGGAAATTTGCATCCAAAACTATATAACGGGAGAAAATTGCAATTTTATGGCATTTTTCTTCATAATTGTGTCTCTGCAAGTGCATTTTTCATCCGAGAATTATTTTTTTTATGTTTTATGAATAAACACGATGTTTTGGAAATAATCATCAAAAGAAATTTATACTATGTTGCGAATTACAATTTCGAGATAACTTTCTTTTATTTACGAACTTATGTCTTTGATGCTGAAATTGACAACTTTATAAAAATACATTTTCACTGAAATTATGAAATCTGAGTGTCGGAAAGGTGTAAAATTATTCTTCGGAAAAGAAAAAAACAGTAGTTGAACTAGATGAGAAATTTTATGGAGAATTAACATTACTGGAAACAGGCCCTTTCAATTTTCTATAAAGACAAAGCATTTGAGCAAATGGATAAATGACATTATTTATTATCTTTACTGTGAAGGAAAAAAACATCAAGTTAACAACCTCTTCATTAAATATTCTTCTCTGCTAAACCTCATCAACAAATAACAATAGCGATACACTAACAAAAACATTGAAACATTATATCACAACCTCATTTATTAGCCACCTGGTCTGCTAGCTGTCAACAAAGTTTAATTGTTTTTAGCAATTCCTTTCTATTACTCACTCAATGAACAGACAACACGTGCTGTGAGAGTACCATGATCACACAACTTACATGACACAGGTTGTAATTTGGTTGTGAGAGAACCATGATAACACTAAATACATGACACAGGTTGTAATTTGGTTGTGAGAGAACCATGATTACACTACTTACATGACACAGGTTGTAATTTGGTTGTGAGAGTACCATGATAACACTACTTACATGACACAGGTTGTAATTTGGTTGTGAGAGAACCATGATAACACTATACTTACATGACACAGGTTGTAATTTGGTTGTGAGAGTACCATGATAACACTACTTACATCACACAGGTTGTAATTTGGTTGTGAGAGTACCATGATAACACTTCTTACTTGACACAGGTTGTAATTTGGTTGTGAGAGTACCATGATAACACTACTTACATGACACAGGTTGTAATTTGGTTGTGAGAGTACCATGATAACACTACTTACATGATACAGATTGTAATTTGGTTGTGAGAGTAGCATGATAACACTATTTACATTACACAGGTTGTAATTTGATTGTGAGAGTACCATGATAACACTACTTACATGACACAGTTTGTAATTTGGTTGTGAGAGTACCATGATAACACTACTTACATGACACAGGTTGTAATTTGGTTGACAAGTTCCTCTGCCTTTTTCACTTGATGTTCATTTCCAAAACTTTTACTACAAATAGTGACTCCTATAGCCTTCCAGTGCTTCAGTAGAATGTCCTTCTTTTGAAGAACCTGATAAAAGTCAGAAATAAAATTATTTTTTTCAGTCAACATTTTCCAGTACATTTCATACCCAGATTATAATCCAAATGAACATCGGATGACATCTCTGTACATTTTCTACCCAGATTATAATCCAAATGGACATCAGATGACATCTCTGTAAATTTCATCCCAAGATTATATCCAAATGAACATCAGATGAAATCTCTGTACATTTCATACCCAGATTGTAATCCAAATGAACATCAGATGGCATTTCTGTCCATTTCATACCCGGATTATAATCCAAATGAACATCGGATGACATCTCTGTACATTTTCTACCCAGATTATAATCCAAATAAACATAAGATGCCATCTCTGTAAATTTCTTACCAAGATTATAATCAAAATGAACATCAGATGACATCCCTGTACATTTCATACCCAGATTGTAATCCAAATGAACATCAGATGGCATTTCTGTCCATTTCATACCCGGATTATAATCCAAATGAACATCGGATGACATCTCTGTACATTTTATCCCCAGATTATAATCCAAATGAGCATCAGATGACATCTCTGTACAATTCATACCCAGATTATAATCCAGATGAACATCAGATGACATCTCCGTACATTTCATACCCAGATTATAATCAAAATGAACATCAGATGCCATCTCTGTACATTTCATACCAAGATTATAATCCAAATGAACATGAGATGACATCTCTGTATATTTCATACCCAGATTATAATCAAACTGAACATCAGATGACATCTCTGTAAATTTCATACCCAGATTATAATCAAACTGAACATCAGATGACATCTCTGTGCATTTTATACCCAGATTATAAGCCAAATGAACATCAGATGACATATCTGTACATTTAATACCCAGATTATAATCCAAACGAACATCAGATGACATCTCTGTAAATTCCATACCAAGATTATAATCCAAATGAACATGAGATGACATCTCTGTATATTTCATACCCAGATTATAATACAAATGAACATCAGATGACATCTCTGTAGATTTTATACCCAGATTATAATCAAAATGAACATCAGATGACATCTCTGTAAATTTCATACCCAAATTATAATCCAAATGAACATCGGATGACATCTCTGTACATTTTATCCCCAGATTATAATCCAGCTGACCATCAGCTGACCTCTCTGTCCATTTTATACCCAGATTATAATCCAACTGAACATCAGATGACATCTCTGTGCATTTTATACCCAGATTATAATCCAAACGAACATCAGATGACATCTCTGCACATTTTATACCCAGATTATAATCCAAATGGACATCAGATGACATCTCTGTAGATTTTATACCCAGATTATAATCCAAATGGACATCAGATGACATCTCTGTAAATTTCATCCCAAGATTATATCCAAATGAACATCAGATGACGTCTCTGTACATTTCATACCCAGACTATAATCCAAATGAACATCAGGTGACATCTCTGTACATTTCATACCTAGATTATAATCCAAATGAACATGAGATGACATCTCTGTATATTTCATACCCAGATTATAATCAAACTGAACATCAGATGACATCTCTGGACATTTCATACCCAGATTATAGTCCAAATGAACATCAGATGACGTCTCTGTACATTTCATACCCAGACTATAATCCAAATGAACATCAGGTGACATCTCTGTACATTTTATACCCTGATTATAATCCAAATGAACATTAGATGACATCTTTGGACATTTCATACCCAGATTATAATCCAGATGAACATCAGATGACATCTCTGTGCATTTTATACCCAGATTATAATACAAATGAACATCAGATGACATATCTGTACATTTAATACCCAGATTATAATCCAAACGAACATCAGATGACATCTCTGGACATTTCATACCCAGATTATAGTCCAAATGAACATCAGATGACAGCTCTCAACATTTCTTACCAAGATTATAATCAAAATGAACATCAGATGACATCCCTGTACATTTCATACCCAGATTGTAATCCAAATGAACATCAGATTACATCTCTGTACATTTCATACCCAAATTATAATCCAAATGAACATCGGATGACATCTCTGTACATTTTCTACCCAGATTATAATCCAAATGAGCATCAGATGACATCTCTGTACAATTCATACCCAGATTATAATCCAAACGAACATCAGATGACATCTCTGTGCATTTTATACCCAGATTATAAACCAAATGAACATCAGGTGACATCTCTGTACATTTTATACCCTGATTATAATCCAAATGAACATCAGATGGCATTTCTGTCCATTTCATACCCGGATTATAATCCAAATGAACATCGGATGACATCTCTGTACATTTTCTACCCAGATTATAATCCAAATGGACATCAGATGACATCTCTGTAAATTTCATCCCAAGATTATATCCAAATGAACATCAGATGACTTCTCTGTACATTTTATCCCCAGATTATAATCCAGCTGACCATCAGCTGACCTCTCTGTCCATTTTATACCCAGATTATAATCCAAATGGACATCAGATGACATCTCTGTACAATTCATACCCAGATTATAATCCAAACGAACATCAGATGACATCTCTGTAGATTTTATACCCAGATTATAATCCAGATGAACATCTGATGACATCTCTGTACATTTTATACCCAGATTATAATCCAAATGAAGTTGACAACTATAGTGTGCTATTGTGATTTTATTTTTAGACAAACATTTTTTGAACTTATCTTAAAAACCTCATAGTTAATGTTTCCTCACCAGATAAGGGTTCTTGTCATGCTTGTCACTGTAAGCTTTCTTTATGGTGATCATGACATCAGATATATGGTCGGCATATTCGTCTGGTTCCTTGCCCATCTTTATGAAGTAGAATAGGTACAGATCCAGAAACTGTTGATGGATCTCTGGCTCGTACACTTTATCACTTTTGTAATCACTGAAATTGGGGAATACATTTACAAACCACCATTCACCTCTGTTTTACGATGTATTTATCTCAAACAATTAAACAAATGGCCCAGAGGGCCTGTATCGCTCATCTGGATATCAAGTTGTCATGACAATATAATTCTCATTAAAAGCATTACTGTAAAACAACATGTTTCCGGCCAAAGAACATTAATCTCCTTCCTCTTGGTTATTCATACAATTTTTTTTTCAAGTTTAAAGGTTTTTTAACACATCTGACCCTTGTGACCTTGAAAGTAGGTCAAGTTCATTTATTTGTTGAAGCTTAATATCACTTTATTTATGCGTGCTACTTTTCAAATATTATCACCCTTGGCATCTTGGTTTATCAGATTTGTTTAAAGGTTTTTGAATATTTGACCTGCAGCCTTAAAATTATTTCAAGTACATCATTTGGACATGCTACTGGCTAATATTATAACCCTATACCACTTGCTTATTTAGAGGTTCTTTAAATATTTTCAACACATTTAATGAAGTGACCAAGTGACACTGAAAGTAGGTCAAAAGACAGATGTTTGGACTAAAAGTAGGTCAAAAGACAGATGTTTGGACAACCTGATTCCAGGATTCCTCCTCCCTATTTTATTGCAGGGGGTATAATAACTTGAACAGCAGCATCTCTAAAATTATCTTAATTGGATGGAAATGGCGATACCTAAGATGAAATATGAGCTGCAATACCACTGACTTAAAAGTTTAGATTTTCAACAATATTTTAATTTGCTCTTTAGGCTATGGGACCATACAATTAGTGCACTGTTGGTCCAAGATATCTAGAACACTGTTGGCCCAAGAGATCTAGAACACTGTTTGCCAAAGAGATCTAGAACACTGTTGGTCCAAGAATTATAGAGATTTTCTTCACAAGAGATCTAAAGCACTGCTGACTAAAAGAACACATAGCACTACTTGCTCAATAGAACTAAAAATAAAATTGGCCCGGCAGCCTAAAAGAACTGTTTGCCCCAGAGAACTATAGCAGTGTTAGTTTACGAGCACAAGAGAACTGTTGGCCCAACATGAGTGCAAAAAACTTTATCACAGACGACTAACAAGAGCTAGGCCATGATGGCCTGAAGTACTCTTCTTCACTGCTTTCAGGTGTAAGCTAAGCAAACTGTTAGTAAAATAAAACTCCATAAAACCTCACTAAAGGTACCTAAATAATTCAATACTAAATTGAAATGTACCACTATATTTTTTAAATATTTAAAGTAAAATGAAAGATATATAAACATTTAAAAATAACAAAGATATCCCAGAGGGATCTTGGCGCCCATCATTGTACCATCTTCATAAGTTCTATGTCAGTTCAATCTCTTCTCTTCTTTTCTCCTCTTTTCTTTTATCTGTTTGATCAGTTTGCCCATCCGCCATCAGTCTTTTGATCAACTTCAAAAGCTAACATGCACAACTAAGGACCAAGGGGAACCTACATGTACATATCGAATTTGAAAAAGATTCCTCAAGTGCATTCTGAAAAATAGTGGTAACAAACTTGAACTGTAACAAGATGTCCGCCTGTCCGTATCTTGGTTTTCAGATCAGTCCAATAATTTGATATGCGTAATAAGGAACCAAGAGGAACCCTTATGCGAAATTTGAGAAAGATCCCTCAAATATTTTTTGAGCCTTATTCAATAGGAACACCTGCCAGCCATCTTCATCCCCAAAATTTAAAATGCATAACTGAGAACAATGGGAAATCTTCATGCAACATTTGAGAAAGATCCCTCAAGTACTTTCTGAGAAATAGTGCTAACAAACTTTAACTCTCAAATTCAAGATGGCTGTCTGTTGGCCATCTTGGTTTTGTGATCAGTCCCAAAAAAGATATGCATAACTAGGGACCATGGAGAACCTTCATGTGAAATTTGAGAAAGTTTCCTACAATACATTCAGAGAAATAGTGGTAACAAACTTTAATTCTCAAATTCAAAATGGCTGCCTGTCAGTCATCTTGGTTTTGTGATCATTCCCAAAAAATGATATGAATAACTATGGAACATGGGGAACTTTCATTTGAATTTTAGAAAGATCCCTCATGTACTTGATGAGAAATAGCGCTAACAACCTTTAACTCTCAAATTCAAGATGGCTGTCTGTCGGCCATAGAATTACCACAGACGCATGGTGATTTGAATAGCCCACCAACTGATGTAGGTGGGCTCAAAATATAACAATAAATTGATTACCCTAGTATGCTCGTCACAAGTCTGCTGGTGCAGTAACCCCAATAGTCACTCTGTTTCTTCACAGACATCTCTCGCCCCTCAGGGATGTGAGTCCACATTTTCAAGCTGTCAATTATTCTTGTAAGATCGTTCCCTCTCAAAGCCTACAACAAACAAAAACTCCCAAACAGTATGATATGCTTTTGCCTCAAACTCATCTTATTCCATACCTGTCAATTGCCCAAATTCTGTCTGGTCATACCACATATTTCAGCTCATGACCAGATAAAAATTATAATCAAATGTGGCCATTTTCACCAGATGTTCACCAAACATGACCATATAAGACCAAATAAGCAATCAAATATTCCGATACAGCGCAAACATTTGTCACATGGCAAAAAGGCATGCTATTTTTACTAGCAAAGAGGTTCCTATTAAAATCACAGGTAAATTAAAACCTTAAGCTTGTTACATGTACCAATCTTTACTCTGAGAGGCAGGACCAGGAAGACGGGGTGACAATATTTTTCACAGACAGTCTTCTTGGGGCGACTTCATATTTTACAATCAGTATAATTACCTCCAAGTAAGCGTATGTCTCCTGTGTTTTGACGAGCCGGTCCTGTATGATGTCGGCAGTAGCAGTCCCTGGCCCTGTCTTTATGAGAGCCAACAGCAGTTCAAACAACATCTTCTGACATGCTTTCATTGTCATCCTTCCATCGTTCACACATTCCCTGGAAAGCAGAAAATGTGCGATTGAGATGTTTTACACATTTTCTCTACAGCAATGATTGAGAGACTAAGATCAGGGCTTTTAGGAATGGGGCGTGTAGCGTTGAAATTGGAAAATTAAGGCACAGTAATGGAATTAGAAATTTTCAGAATTATGCTAAGAGTGGATTGTTTGTAAAAATGAAGTACCATCTAAAACAATAAAATATCCTTGATTTCTGAAATGTTATTTTTACTCCAAATTAGGAATTTTCAGCTTTATGTTAAAGTTTGTAAAAACGAAGTACTGTCTAAAGGAGTAAAACACCTTTCTAAAATGTTTCCATTTAAACTGAATTGATGTATGCCGATATGCACATATGTGTGTGTCATGTGTGTGATCAGATAATTCCAGAAAACGTACAACAAAATACACATTTTACGGAGCTTCTTCTTGGTTTTTAATATCTTTACATCAATGGAAAAAAAATCATAAAAAATATTTAAAAAAAATATATATTCAGAGATCGATTTTCGGAGCATGAACAGCGGGGTTTTTTCAGATTTTTTGGGTGCACAAAATATTTGAATAGAAGCCTTTTTCCCGATTTTCAGCCTCAAAAAGTACCTGCGCAAATTACACAGGTGCGCAAATTACATGGGTTTTTACGATAGTAGAAAAATTGATTGGGAAATTCTGATGAATTTTCAGGAAAAATAGCATTATATTTTCCATTGGAAATGGGTTTGAAATTTAGCCCAAAAGTAGACAAAGTTGTGTTGTTTACATTCCTGTTAAAGAATTTATTCAGAGAAAATATGTACTGACTGAACTTACCCCATGACATCCTCAATCATCTCATGTAACTCTGTAGCCATTTCAGCCCCAGTTGTCTCCCGTGGGGGAAAACCCTTCACACAGACTTTCTCCTGCAGGGCATCAACACATTCTTGCAAGGTTTCGGCACTCCCTTTCTCTCTTATTTCTTCCCTTTTATCCCTCCATTCCTGTGTTTGACGTTTATGTTGTTCTTTATTGGCAGTCACTAAATTGTGCATCTTTATTATACACAATAGTAAGGGCTGGCCTGTCAAACACACAATTGTATATCTTTATTATACCTAACAGTAAGGGCTGGCCTGTCAAACACACAATTGTACATATTTATTTTACACAATATAGTAAGGGCTGACCTGTCAAACACACAATTGTACATATTTATTATACCTAACAGTAAGGGCTGACCTGTCAAACACACAATTGTACATATTTATTTTACACAATATAGTAAGGGCTGGCCTGTCAAACACACAATTGTACATATTTATTATACCTAACAGTAAGGGCTAACCTGTCAAACACACAATTGTACATATTTATTATACCTAATAGTAAGGGCTGACCTGTCAAACACACAATTGTACATCTTTATAACGAACGGTTCACCTGATAGTATGGGCTTAATTAAGTAGTTAATACACCACACATTTAATTACATATATATATTCTATAGTTTCCAAGGAAAAGCCTCTGTTGGCATTTTGAATATTTTTTTTGAAATTAAGGCAATATACAAATATTTATCTGGAAAATAAAAAAGGGGGGGTGGAGGAGTCCAACGTCCCGTGGGTGGTACTGTTCGCTAGATGGATCGGTGGAGGAGTCCTGGGTGGATACCGGAGTATTCTAGCAGAGCTCCATAGACGAAAGGTGTAAACTTTAAACTAATAAGCGAAACATGTAAACTAATAAATTCTAAACCTACGGAATCCTTGGTGTTGATGCTCCCTCCTTTATCAAATATTTATCTGGGGAAAAAACACTTACATGTATATACCCACTGCTCTATTGTTCTTTCTTGTTAAATGGTGAACTTGACTTTGACCACAAGAAGAACTTGATGAACCGCTATTGTACATCTTTATATAACAACGTATAAACATGCGAAAATTTCAGAAATTTTAAAACTTTTGTTTTCTAAGACAATCCCCTCAAAAGAAAGTGAGGGGGGACAGATAGACATTAGATAACTTAATTAATCTGAATTTAAGATGCAGGGCCTAAATGAAATACCTTGAAGGTTAGCACTTAAACTTAGGTTGATGGCAAATTTGACAAATTATAACAAAAGTTGACCTACCTGGTATTGAAGAAACAGGCAAAGATTGCTTCCCGTGTCCTGGGGAATCTAAACAATAATAATACCATAATCATAAAGTAGTTGGTAGGGAACATAATATACATAACACTGTCTTGTAAATGAATTTATAAAAATATTTCTTTTTATAGTTATTATAAAAAAAACCCACAAAATAACAGTTCAGTAAACCAGTCCACATAACTACTGGAATTTGTGTATATAGCAAGGTTTTTTCTGGAACTTTTTTTCGGCTGAAATTTGGCACTATTCTCAACAGCAAATGTTGCTATCAAGAAAAATAGTTTTCAAAAATCTCTTTAGAATTTCCCCATGAAAACATGTTTTTTTGAGGGAGGGGGGGAGAGGTAATTATCAAAACCTTGTCTATTTTTGAAGATAGCAATGCAACAGCAACATCTAAAATGACATAAGAATGCTTTAGTCTTTCAGATGATACTTTCCAAAATAAATCATAAGACGGTATGATTCTAAAAAAAAAATGAATGTGTTGTCAGTATAGTGTGACTTGGATGACGACTGTCCTGGGTGCCTTCTGCATGTATCTCAGTGATGTAGCACTCTGAAGTCAGCATTAGACCCATGCTATGGCAAGGAGGCAAAAACATCAACATACCCTGCCTCCAGCACACATACAATGTGTAAATCATTTAGAATTACCAAGAAACAATTTTCCAAATTGTAAAACCACAGGCCACATTCTCTGTATCATAGATTACTTATAAATGTTCACACTATAAACATATAACATGTATGTAACCTACTTATCCTGGGATCCTGCCAACTGGTGCTTCCATCATTATTGTTTATAAAGTAGACTTGACCCTGGGGTGTGAAAGCGTGCGTCCAGCCCGGGGGTAGGGGAGGCCCATACTGGTTCATGTCTTGAGCTTGTTTGATTCCCTGTGGCACTCTGCTCAAGTCTTGTGGTGTGTTAAAGCCAACCATGCACAAAGCAGTATACCTGTGATAATGAAATGCCTCTTTGCTCACGGTAATAAATCATTTCATGGCTATATAGATCTGAAAGTCAAAAATGATTAAAGTTAAACACTAAATGTAACAAGGCATCACAAGTGATATCCCCTTGCATTAATTCACACATTATGTGTAATATATATGAGAAAATACAATAGAAAATTAATTGATGTCACAGTATATAACTGCTCTAGGGACTGCATCTGTTGAAGGTATTGTCAAGACAAACAATTGTGTAAAGTTTCTCGAAATTCTGTTGAAGAATGAAGTCAATAGAGCGATGACAATGTTTTTCTAAAAATAGTAAGTGACCTTGAACTTTGACAGAGTAACCCGAAATGCAAATTGTTCAAGGTATTGTCATACCAAACACTTGTATCAAGTTTAATGAAATTCCGTTAAGAAATGAAGTCGCTAGAGTGATGACAAAGTTTTAGAAACAGTGACCTTGACCTTCAACGTAGTAACCCAAAACGCCAACTTGTTGAAGGTTTTGTCATACTAAACAATTGAATGAAGTTAATTGAAATTCTGTTGAGGAATGCAGTCGTTAGAGCGATGACAAAGTTTTTTTCTAAAAATAGTAGCAGTGACCTTGACCTTCAACGTAGAAATCTGAAATGCAAACCAGTTCAAGGCATTGCCATACCAAACACTTGTATGAACTTCCATGAAATTTTGTGGAGGACTAAGTGGCTAGAGCGATGACAATGTTTTTCTAAAAATAGTAAGTGACCTTGACCTTCAACTTTGAAACCTGAAATGTGAACATGCTCAAGGCATTGCCATTCCAAACACTTGAATCAAGTTTAATGAAATTCAGTTGAGGTATAAAGTCGCTAGAGAGATGATATTTTTTTATCTAAAAATAGTAACAGTGACCTTGACCTTCAACACAGTTACCGGAAATGCAAACTTGACCTCAAAAAGGGTCAAAATGAAAAAAGGGTTGGAATGAAAAAGTTTTACTTGGATGCAAAACGTCAGGGGGCAGTTACCATATCTGTATTAAAAAATTAAAATCGGCCCAGTAGATTAGGAAAAGTTGTTAGGACAAGAATTTTTCAACAAAGGGCCATTACTCCAAAAAATGGGACAGATTGAAAAAACAAAACCTGGACGCACAACATCAGGTGGTAGTTATCATATGTGAAAACTTGAATTGAAATTGGCCCAGAAGTTTTGGAGAAGTTGTGCAGGAAAGCATTTTTCAACAAAGGGCAATTACTCCGTAAAAAAGGGTCAGAATGAAAAAATTAATACTTGGAAGTTTCTTTGAAATCGATTCATAACTTTAGAAGGAGTTGTCCAGACAAAAAAATAGGATTTTTTTCAACAAAGGCCCATAACTTCGTGAAAAAGGGTCAGAATGAATAAATAATACCTGGATGTTTCGTTCAAATCGGTCCATTACTTAAGAAGTAGTTGTACGGTCAAAAAAAATCTACGGATAGACAGACAGACAGACAGACAAGCTGATTCCAGTATGCCCCCCTAACTTCGTTGCGGGGGTATAATTATGCTTTTGTTTAGTACTCATATTAATACCCGGCCTCCTCCGCCTGGCAAAAAAAAACTCATCGTCAGAAAGCTACGTTATTGCAGCTAGTCATTAAAACTGGGTGATGTGCCGGGTGGGGGGAGGTGCTGCTGACACGAGCCTGAAACCGGTACCTGGACTGACATCCGTTCTCCCAACCTCCAAAATATCATATTCACATCCTGTAAGGTTCTATTCCAGATTAACATGGATGTAAACAACGAACATGCTTACCAATCGCCCATCAGTCTTCAACATATGTACTATGGGTAACTCTCGAGATAATCCGAAAAAGAATTACAAAGGCGCATTCGCAATGCGAAATTCAATCATGCATAGACCAAATTCATGTTTGTCTGCTCAACTTAAAATTAACGAATGACCGGAATGTATATTTCATCCAATATAATTTTAACTTTGTAGAATTTATTAAATGTAATATGGTAAGGTTTTATAAGTGTTTAAACACAAAGAACAAACAAATAAATATAAATTTAAGGACTCTTTTCAGAATTCCTATCTTTAAATTGGTGTAAATTCGCTTTACTGAAAGAAAGCTAACAACGTAAACGTTATACAGCTTGCGATGCGTTGATCGGAAAAACCTGAAACCAAGGTATAGGCGTTACAAAGACATAATTGTCGTATAGGTCAAGGTCAACTAATGTTGTATCTAACTTCATGTAACGACCTGCTGAGGAATACAGTTATAACGCACACATATTCATATATGTATTACCGTATGGGCATAACAGATAAAACAAATATTCAACAACAACGGTTGCAAGATAACAACATTTATAATAGATTATACGTGTATTGTCAAAATAAACTAGTGTTTTGGGGTAGCATAACAGTCAGATATATATACAGTATGAACGTTGCTTCAATGCTATCCCCCCACCCCCCACTCCCACCCCCAAATGCGTCTGACAATGGTGGATTTTTATATATCATTTAGCGGGTAGTAACCACTTCTATAATCCAACACAAAGGAGAATTGACGAAACCCTTTTTGTAACCTTTTTGTTGCTAAAGTTAAAATTAGGAAAAAAGAAAAAAACAGAATTTAGTCTAACAAGAGCTATTGAAGAACAGCGTAGATCGCCTATTATTTATATATTGGTGATAGATAGTGTAAGATAGCATGCAAATATCAATAGAAAGACATGTGCAGTAAAACCTTGATATAATACCCGTCATTTCATTTGCCACCTCGCATTCGCTTTCTGCCAACATACATGTATTTTCATGTCCCTTAATTGTTTTTCTTAAGAACTCATTTACTGCATAACATAAAATGTTACATCAAAACATGTACAGTAGTAGATGAAATTATCCATCTTTTCAGGGAATTTAACAATCACACTATTTGGGTCGGAGGTGATTTTAATCTAAGTGGTATTTCATGGCCAGATGCTGTCATCAAAAGTAACAACTACCCCGAGACACTCAATGAAGAATTCCTCAGACTTTTCAACGATCTTTCACTCGACCAAATTGTAACCTTTCCAACTATTGACACTCACGTCACTCAAAAACGTTCAAGGTCCAAACTCACCAACACTGGGCTTATAATGAAATTGACCGGTTATCAAGACAGAAACGTAAAGCTTACGATAAAGCACTCAAAAGCAAGTCACCTGAGGACTGGGACCGCTACAAAAAACATCAAAAGTAAGATGCAAAGGGAAGTAATTAGTCAAGAAGCTAAAGAAAATCCCAAAATAGTTCGGGAGCTATGTCAAAAGCAAAAAAAGTGGATTCTTCCAACATTCCCCCTATTAGAAATCCATCAGAATGGTATCACCTACTTTGAACCTAATAACAAAGCCCAAATTCTGAACCATCAATTCAACTCAGTTTATACATTGTACTCATGAAAATGTATCTAATATTCCGCAACTTCCTGATAGTAAATTCTCTTCTATGTCAGATATTAAGAGCACTGCTTAAGGTTTAACAAGCCCCTAAAACATGTAATACTCACCCTACATTTCAACCACTGGTAAGTCATATTCAAATACCCTCGAAATATATATATGTAAGTTAAATATATTGAACTTGTACATGATCTATTAAACAAGTACATAACCAGGTTAACGTAGTCAATAATAAAGTCTTCATAAAAATAGCTCACCGGACTTATAACATGTCAGTCTCTTTAGCGACCTAACTGAATGCTGAGAAATGACATATTATCTAAAGTTCATGTATATACCCTAGGTCATGCGAAGCTTAATTTCTCTTTAATTAGGTGTGGCGAGGCATACTGGTCTAAAAGTAGATTATTGTTGCTATGGGAATGTACAAAAATCATAGTAAAACGTCTGAGTAACATATTTACTGGTATATGTGTGTGAAACCATAGACCTATGACCATAAAAACCGCTAATACTTCACATAAAGTGTCCTTTCTTAACATTAAATGTTGTTATGAAAAAGCTAATATTGTTATAAACATTATCGTATTTTTCAGCTTAAATGTTTATAACATGTCAAGCGCATTCATTACAAAATATTCTCAAATGGCACATCATCTAAAGTTCATTTATCGATCAAGGTTTCTTAGCCTTTGTTTTCTCTGCTTAACTATATTATATTACCCGGTGATTTTACTATGATTTTAGTGGTTTTGCATGTCAACATCTATATTTATTTGAGGTCGGAATTCCTCTCAACAGCTAGTAGTAGAGAAATAAATGAAATGTAAATTATGGGTCATTTCTCAGCATTCAGTTGGGTCGCTAAAGAGATTGACATGTTATAAGTCCGGTGAACTATTTTTATGAAGACAACAGCCTAAATGCCCTATTTTTGACTACGTTAACCTGGCTATGTTTTTTTTTGTATAGCCAATGTTAAAGTTCAATATATACAAATTACAGACATCTGTATATAAGTTCCGATTTTTAATTTAGGTATTTGAATATGACTTATCAGTGGATTGAAATTTTAGATGACTTTGGCATCTATTATGGGGCTTGTTGAACCTTAAGGGACTGGAGGTATGTATACAAGGCATCTAGCCCCGACAGCATTCCATCAAAAATGCTAAAAGAGCTTGCTGTAGAAATCACACCAGCGCTAACCAAATTATTTCAAATTTCACTAGACTCTGGCTCGGTTCCACAAGACTGGCGTGAAGCGCATATTGTCCCTGTCTTTGAAAAAGGTGACAAACAGGCTGCGGAAAACTATCGTCCTGTCTCGTTAACTTGTATCACCTGTACACGTCTGGAACATATCATCCATACGCAAAAGATGACTGCATACACTTGCAAACAGACCTCGCTAGACTAGAGCAGTGGGCGACTGACTGGCAAATGAATTTCAATGCTGGTAAGTGCTGCATCATCAATGTTATGGAAAACGAAACTAAAGTCCTCGTACAATGTGCTTACTAGCTTCACAACACAAGTACCTAGGGGTTACTCTAACAAATGATTTCAGCTGGGGTAACCACATCAACTCCACTGTCAACAAAGCCAACAAAACACTCAGATTCCTGAGACGCAACATGTCATCATGCTCCAGGAAAGTGAAAGCCAAGACCTACACCTCATTAGTAAGACCGACTACCGAGTACACCTCTACATACTGGGACCCATACACCTCAGAAAACATTGTACTGTTGGAAACTGTCCAGCGTAGGGCTACAGGACTCGTGAACCTAGGAGTGTAACCAACCTGATCAAATCACTGTACTGGGTACCACTGGCAGAAAAGAGGGCAAAAGACAAACTAATTATGATGTACAAAATTATTAACAAAAAAGTGGTCGTTATTCCAAACGACTACATTAAAATACCTGACCGATGAACCAGGGGAGCACACAAACTTCAGCATATTTCCACTAATAATGACTAATACAGAAATTCATTCTTTCCTAGGACTTTTAGAACATGGATTTCTCTATCAAAACATATAGCTCAGTCACCTGATTTGAACTCTTTCAAAACAGCTCTATCTGACTACCAACCCAAAACTACCCTCTGTTAGAGTCAAATCTTGTCAGAGCTGTACAAAATTCTATCCCCCATTCCCTTCCCTAGTACTGGTAGATGACTGTGTACAGGTTTGCCCAATCACTTGCCTGCGCATGCCTTCTGCCAGTATAAAACATACTTTCTTTTAACCTACATTTGTTGTCATGTATCATTTTCATATCCAAACATTTCTTTACAAAAATGTGTTATTTCATAAATGCCACCTCCAAGAACACATGATTGCGAGAATTACACTCATACCTATGAGTTCTGTCGCAGTTACCGGAAAAAGAAGAAGAAGAAGAAGATGAAGAAGAAGAAGAAGAAATATTCGTAGATATTTTCATTCGTGGCTTGAAGCCAATAAGATCGTTTCGTCGTAGAAACTTCCGTGGATAGCCACATGTAAAACAAAGAGTAGTCAAGTATATCAATTAAATTAGTTGTATTTATTTTCGTGGTTCTGTAGCCTCCACGAAAACCACGAATGTTTACATACAACGAGCATTTCATGTTATATTGTATACATTTCCTTCATTTTATTGCCAAACCCCCTTTTGATGCCAATATTTCTTTGAACAAATGGTGGCAATATCAAAGCATCAGAGCTATTGTGACGTCACAGTTGACAGTGCCCGTTTCGTATTTTTCACATTAAACCCTTCTCTCTGATTGATCGTTTTTGTCTGAAAATATTATAAAGTGTTATTTGTTACAGTAGAAAAATCAACTTCATTTTTACTGCAAAAAGTTGAGAAATGTTGGAATTTAAATTGACACAATATACATGTATGCAACACTTAAACGTGTAATCGACAGATTTAAGTACTCAACTCAAGTTTTACCAAAATCCCTTACCATGAACCCATAAAATACATGCTAAGAATGTGACAAATCAAGTTGTTCTATTTCTGAACATGATTTAATGTCTTTTGTTATCATGATTTAGTGGTTGTTTTATTTCTGATCATGATCTAGTGATTGCTCCTGCTGCTTTTTTTTTTTTTTTTTGCATTCCCGCATGGTTCTTTTTGTAGTGCAGTCACTGTTTTCTAGCAGGAGGAATGCTTTCTAGTGTACAGTTCTGTTTTTTCAGTCATTCACATCAATGATCAGTATATGTAATACATCGCATTTATGTTACTTTTGGCATTCTGAGTATCTACATGTATATATCGAAAAAGGTTTCGTTCAAAACGTTTTTTGATGAAACTGCCTATGTCTACCAAACACGTTACTTCTACTTTATACACTTAACATTCTTGTGTATTGTCATGATCATTGAATTGATGCTTATAATGATGATGTAGCCGCCATACACACATGTATACACGTATGCATGTCAATACATGCAATGTACATACATTGTACACTTATTGGTATAATTATACATAAAATATATTTATATGCAATTATTCAATCATAATAATATTTGGAAATAAAGTAGTTAACATTCTATTGTATTCTGTGTTATGCTTGGCAAATTTCCTGTGTGTTAATCAATGTCCACTTTGCAATATTATTAGTATATTTCGCAATACTATTTCGCAATACGAACGCGCCTTATATTGTCGGAAGTCCTCGAGAATTATTCATTCCTTTAGTTAGTAACCAACTTGTTTACAAATGGTTGAAGAACGGTGCCTTTCGATTGACTTTTTATTGGGTAAGTTCATGCAGTATGTATACAACACCGATGCACGAAGTGAATAACATAACGTACAGCTACAGATGTTACGTAGCAGCACCCTTCCAGTTACCTCCATGATTTCTAGCAAATTACTCAAGTGGGGATTGATTACTAAACGATACTCATCCTCTTCTTCCTCATCTTCTCCTTTCCCCCTCTTCCATCATGTGATAATGGAAGGCCGAATTCATGTCATTGTATTTTTCTCTGGGCATAAGTTCTGAAATGATCTCACTTACCTATTTGACAGTCTTTTTGTTGTCAGAGTTGTTTTGATAAAAAAAAATGTAAAAGGCCTAGCAGACAGACACTCTACCAGTGGAGTTACCTGGTCGCCAATGATCAACCCAGTCCAGTTCTGCTACACTTTCTAAAATAGGAGATGGATACAGTCTACTACAGTAGTTATTTTCGACCATATAAGCATTTTCATTCTATAGATGGCTCAATCAGCATAGCTGTCATTCTATACCATATCCTCCCTCTGAGGAGGGGTAGTTTTTTGTTGTGAATCTTGTAGCCTGCTTTAGCTTAACCCATTCACCCCTAAAGACACATTTGAACTCGTCCAATACAAAGGTTGGAATAGTTCATTATGAAATTAAAGGGGTAAATGAGTTAAGCTTCTGGACTCTTTCCATCATCTCAATGCGTTAGGACTCTTTCCATCATCTCGATGCGTTAGACTTTATTTAAATGGTCAAACAGTTTACGCTGTACTACCTCAGTGTGCCTATACCATTATGGGATAAACTTCATATTTTTTTATGTAGATATGTTTATACAGGTAATAGTTTATGTCACAAATTTATAGCTTCAAATAATTAATTCAGTATTAATGACTTGCAGGATGTCTTGCATATTAAAAACATATGACATATAGGCCTAGCTAGTTATTGATGTCATCATGACTGAGTGAAACAGCTGTACCAGTTCAGATTTGGATCACATTTAGATCTACTAGAAGATCTGAGCCACTTTTTTCCTACAATTTTATTTCTTTCTGATTTGGAATCGAAATAAACATGCTTTTGGCATGTGTCCATGCAATACTTTCCTTATTTATTCACATTTGACAGACAAGGTTTTCAATTCATTATTAACTTTGCTATTTCAGAGATCAAATTTAGGAAATATCATGAAGATGGAGTGCTAATGGGAAAGGACATAGAAGACACATTCGGTCATTTTATCAAAAATCAAGATAATTTAAGATCAGTTCTTATACAATTTAAATCACATATAAAAAACATCAAAAAAAAAAATCATGGAGTCTTTAATTTATTTCATATAATGTGCTGAAATCTTTTACTACCTGGTACACCCAGTACACTATAAGTTTATATAATAAAACCTAAGGGTTACTTTCATTGGATTGTTTCATTGTGTACTTACTGTTTATTTATTTATTTGCAGCTCAATGTTCGTCCAATCAGAAATGCAGGAGAACATACATGTGATAGAGTTCTTAAATCAGGCACATCACTTATGAGTTGTAATGGCTGCCTCTAAACAGGTGGACACTACAGACCAGCAGGAGACACCCCTACCCCTGGGCTGGCAAAAGGCTAAAGCTGTCACGCCCGACCGTAGGGCTCAGTTCTACTATGTCAGTCACAATGACTGCTATACTACTTGGAGTGATCCCAGGATTTGTAAGTATCCTTATTATTATTCTCAAACATGCCTTTATGTTGGCATTATAAAGTTTCTTCTGAAAAAAATATTTATCATTATCACTTTACATGAATTGATTTTGTAACCCATCAATTTGGACAGTTTTTTACTGTTAAAAGTTAATGATAAAAATAAATACCATATTCAAATACCTTTTTAAAGTGGACTTGCTCAGTCTATGATTTAAGGTCCAAATGTGACTTAAGGGGTAAATGGGTTTAAGAGCATGCATTTCTATTCAAAACCTTACCTTTCACACTAAAGCTAGGTAAAGTCCTCTAATATCATTACAAGACCTATACTTTCCTTAAACAAATGAAATTCACAAGGAATAAATGTATTGGCTTAAATAAAACTGAATTCTTACGTACTTATAAAAATATCAAAAGTATAAATAAAATATTGTTCCAATCTTCATGTAAGGTTCTTCGATGTCACAGCATTCCTTATAACTTCTGTCATCAATTATTTCGAACCATGAAGCCAAAATTCTTGATTTGTTGCCTGTAGCAAGCTTGCTAATGCATCCTCGATACTCCAGGGGGTACACTCACTTTTTGATCTCTGCTCACCTGCAATATGTCAGGAGCAAAATTGAAGGCATGTGGCTAGCTATTTGATTGGTCTCAGGAAAAAAACCCTGACCAATCGCCAGGCTGATACCTGTACATGTCCTTTGATTTGAAGATTACAGAGGAGCAACACCCAACTTCAAAGCCTGACCACTTTTATCCGACCGACAGATTCTTTTCATGTACATCAAGTGATCAAACTAGTCTTCTCGTCTCATCCACAAGCTTGTGCACACTGAGCCTTCAATTTAGCTATGACATATTCTAGGGGTGCAGAGAGCGAAAGTAAGCCTAACCCCTGGAGTATCGAGGATGGCTGAAGGGCCATCAAAATATATTTAAATAAGTTACCTTGAACTAAACTTCAGGGGTCAAATGTGTTAAAAACAACTTCTTCTTCTGATGATGAGGCTTAGAGTCATAATATTTGACCTACAAGTTACATACATTGTTGAAGACTGGCTGTAAATTAAATGAATGGCTGTGTCATATTTCAAGATCAGTCTTGTTCAGATTAAAACAGAACTATCAGGCCTTCATTCGTGATCTGTAGCTGAGTTGCTAGGGTAGAGAAGTTAAAAACCCTCTTAATTTTGTTTGAAGGCAGTTAAGTAACTTTGACCCACTTTGACGGTCATACAGGTCAAACATGTTAATTAGTTATAACAACGCTTGTAAGAACCATGAGGCCGAGAGTCATGGCATTTAGCCTGTAGCTGGCTGATGTGAATGAATATCAGATAAAAGTTAAATGAAATTGCTTCACTCTCAAAGCCATAGCTAGATGTCTTAATTATGATATTCCTATGTCTTCTTAATAATAATGATAATATACAACATTTGATAAAGTGCCCTATCTAGTTATAATAAGCCACTCTAAAACGCTTTAAAACTATTGGGCATGATATCATTATATTAGGCTTGCTTGCTGTAATATTAATGGTAGGCTATTGTATCATAACACACTTAAAAAAAAATGAGCAACGTTCAGAACTATAAAGTCGTAAAGAGTCAAAATATTTGATCTGTAACTTGCTAAATTTAATCATTTCTTTATTAAATGTATTTGACTAACCCTATTAAATAACCGACAAGTACAACAGGACCCTTGGGTTTACATTTTTAATTGAATAGTAATGAGGCTATTTGATGTTACAGATGACTCAGAACCAGTCCAGCAAGGTTTGTTTCTAAATCTTTACCATTTTGTCAATCATGTCAAACTGAACTGTGAACATTTTCCAATTCTTTGATATTAGAAAGTTATTAATTTGGGTTTGTCTGTCTGTCTGTCACGCTTCGTTTCCGTACAATAACTGCAACAAATGTTAACCAATTTTCTTCAGACTTGATAACAGGGTTAAATGCCTTAAGAGCTCGACCAAGTTCGACAACCACTTTAATCGGAATCCATTTTGCAGAGTTATGGCCCCTTGATTTNACAAAGGGCAATAACTCTGTAAGTTACTGTTAAATAATTCCCAGTTTCGAACTCATCCGAGATCTTTTGATATAAGGCTACATACAGAGTTTCATCAAACTTCTTTTTTTTTTACATTTCATTTTTTTTTATTGATTTTCATGTGAACAATTACATTAAGACCAGAGACAAAACATTACATTGCATAACAATTCATTACATTACAATACCCATAGGATTATATACATGCTTGACTTCAACATGAGCACTGCTAAATTTGGGAACATCAGAAATTACACTCTGCACTGATTTTTTTTCTCTCTTTAATATACATATTTATTAACATGCCCTCACATACCTCCACCTTCATCGGTGATTTAGTTGGATCTAAACACAATAGTTTCAGAATAAAATATGCAAGTTCATTTTGAAGCAATTTGTTCACCTAGTTTCTTCCAAGTTTTTTTAACAGCGCCCATATTAAATTTAATTTTTAACTTAGCTTTTGCTATAGATAAGTACACTTAGACGAATAGACATACAGCAAGACCAATTTCCATCATCAGTGCAATATTCATTACCATACCGACAAAGACTTTGTTTATATTTTACTTTGTTCCTCCCTTTCGGATAAAGCATGCCATCCTCCCCACCTTGTAAGGAATTTTGTGTATTCATTTCTTGATTTATACACAATCTTTTCTACCTCATAGTATTGACATATGTGTGATTTTAAGACTTCAAAACACACATAAATTTTCTTAACTCTACAGTGATAGACATATTGCTTAAACAGCAGCGACATCATATTAATCATACCATTATGGCGACCATGAAGACCTAGCAGTAAATTCCTTAAAATTTGATAACAATGTTTGTGTTCCTCTGTCTTTCCACTCATCTCAGGCACTCTTTGGTTTTTGTGTGATAATTGCTGTAGATATTGTGCAGATATATCAACCAAATTCTGTATCCACATCCGACTCATGCTAAGTTTGCCAACCGATGTCATTTGTGCATATTTAGAGATAAATAATGAGGTTAGTAAATTCTGATAGATTAAACGATTTATTTACACCGTAATTAATACCTACATGTTCAATAAAAAGTCTAACTTCTGTATAAAGCTTTTTTCGAGTTTCAAGCTATACATTATGTCTCAACAGCACAATACTCACGTGTTTAAACCTAACCTCAATAATGTTTACCTACAATATGCCCTGCAAGCGGGAGATATAAATTCCACGAACTTGCTTGTTTACCATTAGAACAAGTTTGTGAACCACTCTTGCATGCGATCATAATTTATTGATTTATGGCGTTTTATGGATTTGGACACACTGGCCCTCTCAGTATCTATAATCATGAACAGATTGAGTTTGAAATTTATCAGATTGTTATTTACCATTAAAGCTTCAAAAAGGCTGACAGTCACTATTAATTGTAAGACCTTGAAAGATCTAAAAGTTTGATAATCCTTTTTTTAGAGTTGAGCATCATTTTGGTAATATCATTATCCTTCGTGGATTTGAGTGGACAGTGTCTGCTCAATATTTGGAGTAATTATTAACTAATTAACATCAAAATTTATAAAAAGTTTAATTACCATGCAAGCTTGGATAAGTTTGATAATCACTTTGTCTGTCAATAATTTTTCAAGTTATGAACACTTAATTATGCTAAAATGTTATTTTTACTTAAAATGTAAATTATAACTGGTATTTTATGAACTGCAACTGACTTCAAACGTCATAACACTTAGGTTTATATACAAGAAAACCTTCAGAAAGGCTGATAAACATTATTAAAACATTTGACTCATAGTACATGACAGGTGTATGTCGCACAGCTTCACGGCAACCAAGTTCAAGATACGTTTGTAATAATTTGTTTACAGAGCAGTCTGTGCTAGAGTACATAATAAGAGCGTATGACTTTATCAATGCTGAATATGGTGACAGGGACCGCCAACAACAAGAGTTTTACAAATATTATCAGCATTGTACTCAAGTGGGGAATGAGGAAAGCATTCGGGCTTGTCTTAACGCCTTGCAGGAACAGATTTGTGTCAAGAATTTCCCTCCACCACATTCAGTACCGGAAGAGATGGTTGCCAATACGTTTAAACAACTTCAAAGTGTGATACAGTAAGGCCTTTGATCATGACCAAGTTATCATGTGAATTTAGATTATAATTCATAAAATATGTATTTTTTTGTTACTCTTTGCATGTACATATACTGACGGCGAATTGAATTATTGCTAATTTCTATGTTGACTCGATCAACTATAGATCATCCAATAGTGATTGTTGTTTCATACAATTTCAAATTCCTAGAAATATGTAAATGTGTGATTTATTGTGAATCTCAACCCTTGGAGACAGATTCTAAAGTTACCAAACATCGAAGCTTATCTAAGTTATTGTGAGTCTCAACCCTTTGGGAAAGATTCTGAAATCACCAAACATGAGTCTAATAATCTCCCCCTTGTGTTAAGATTTCATTTCTTATTCCAAATCAATTAATATTTACCACTAATGCTCAAAACACAGTAAAAATGGAGGATGAAAATGACTTATTCTTCATGACTACTTACAGAGTGTGTATACGAGAGGGACGGGTCACACAGGAAACCTGTCAGGACTTGTTGTTTGAATTCCTCCTGAATTTGTTACGGTACGGACCGGGATCGTCTGCCTCTTACTTCATTGAGGAAAGATTGATCAGTACGGAACACATGGAGGAGTACTTGAAGGTAGGCAAATGCCAACCTTCTACCAAATCTTATCATATAAATACAGGAGCTTACTTCATGACCATTTATATGATATTTACACACTTGCCAACTCTTTGTATTTAGGAGTGAGACTCCCGATTTGTGGACCCTTAGATTTAGTATATTGCTATATTCTAAGATATTTTGATTTCCTCTGAAAGAACAACTCAAATTATATTATTTTAAAGTGTTATTTTATCCCTATGTACGGTCAATTTATTTATGAATCTCCCCAATGGAAATTTAAAAAGGTTGGCAAGTATGAATTTATTAAGAAAAGTCCAAGGTTTTTCCTCCGATGACCTATAATGAAGAATTAGTGACGAGTATCTTATACATTTCATATGAAATGGAAATGAATGTGAAATTCACTGTTTACATAACCAAGGTTTATTGTAAATATTTTGAACATTAAAACAACATCTTTCTCATACTGACATTTGAAGCAATGGGAACCAACAGCCAATCAAAGCTTTTCTAGGTGTTTCTAAACAGGTTTTTATAGCACAATTTAACAAGGTAGTTTTGATAAATTCAGTGATATCCACTTTCTGATGAAAGGCTATTAATGCTACGGAACTGTTCAATTTTCATGGACATAAACACATTATTCAACTCTATGAAATCGCTCTCGACCAAAAGGTAGTGTTTAATGTACACAGATATTACATACATTGTAAAGATGTTTTTGAGGACAAGTGATAAGAGAAAATTAAATTCAGGTATATAGCAAAAGTGGAAAGGGGTGGGGGGGCGGGGTCCAAAATGGCCCTTCCTTTGATTTTAATTTTCTTTTGTTGAGATGTAGACCTAAACTTTATCACAACAAAAACACCAACCAAAATTCAAATGAGCACTTGGTTCGTTTTCTCAAAAAGTCAGTTTTTTCCCAAAAGATAAATGTTGTCAAACTAATAATGCATTGAAGGATCATTTTTGATGAAATTCTCAAAAAGTCAGAGTTTTTTCCCAAAAGATGAATATTGTCAATTTAATAATACATTGAAGGATCATTTTTGGTGCAACCAAAACTAGGGATCAAAAAAATCAAATGCTACAGTATACATATAAAAATCTGTTGCTATGGTGAGTTATCAGACATTTACAGACAAATCAACAGCTGGAAGCCATCTCAAGCAATGATATTTTCAGACAAAAAATGTGTTCATCTTAGAATAGTAGTCTCTTATAACTTTTGTATACCAAAAATATTTTGATTATGGAAGGACTAGGTCATGAACTACCAGTGACAAAAATATCACTCCCAAATATGTGGTGGAACATATTCAAAGAAGGGATCAAATGACCATATGGTCTATACATCAGAATTCATGGCTATGTGTATATAGTCTAATCATTATGACTAAAAACTGACAGAAAAGAAGAAAATATTTGTTCCAGTTTAGATGGAATGAATATTTAATCAAGAGAGAATATGTTTGGAAAAGATTCGTTGGTTTGTTCCTTTTCAAGATGGCCACCAAAACATTCATTCTACTGCCTAATCAGTTGTCAGATTCCCAGACAATTTTCTTGCAATAGCAATGGAATTCAGAGATTGTATGTTTGTTTGTTACTTTGTTTTTATATATTTATCAAAGTTAGACACCGCTGATGACATTTACAGATAATATTTTGTGAGATGCAAGAGTATGATATGTGTTCGAATGACAGACTTGGAAGAAAAAATGATGCGAGGCTTTGAGTTTCTTTTCAACCTGGTGATTCTAGATTCACAAGAAAACTACTTATTTCTAGCTTTGTCGGAACTGCTTAGCCCTTGGGTGTAACTGTTTTGGATTTTGAAGATTTCTATGATAATAAGATAATAAATGTATGAGCACACATTCCCATAGTTCTTTGACCAACTGGGCATTGGCAGTAGTAACCTTTGGATTTTTATCATTTGGTGTCGTGCTGTACTGATCCAAACATTATGTTTAGTCTGGTTTTTGTGTCTGGAACAAATCTGACAACAGATGAGGTTTAATGAGAGTGCTGATTCACCCATATTTCATAATCTTTACTAATTCTGACTTTGCCCTCTTGCAGAGAGCTGGTTGTTTTCACCCTCTGGGCCAAACAGTTTGTTTTTGTAAGTAGAAACTTCATTTGACGTGCAAGTTCTGTCTTTACTGTCAGTTTCTGATGATCTTTGAAATTTTGTTCCCTGTATCCAATTGAGACATGCAGTCACAATCTCTAGTACTTCCTCAAATATATCAATGAAGCGTTTTGATATTAGTTGAGTTCTAAAAAATATCCAACTCTTAAGACGGTCATGCAAAGACTCTACAATCCATCGGGATTTAGTAACTGTTCTGCCAATGTTAGCCTGTAGATCAGAGTGTTGTCTCTGACCAGCCTTAAGATATGAGTGCATACTGGTATTAATACCAGATGCCTCTAACATTGACAGGACATATCTAAAACCATTATCAACGACTACATTGTCGTCTTGCTCCGACCATGTGAGTTTGTCTATGATGTTTTTGTAATGCTTGCATCATATTGGCTTCCAGAGAATGGTCCTACTGTGTCCAAAATGTATAAGCCATCAGGTAGAGCTATGCTCATGAATTTAAGATAATTACGGTCCTTCTGGCTACCGTAAGACATTCTCTGAAGCTTATTGACAGCACTTTTTTTAATGTAAATATATGTACCATTTATTAGGCTATTACTTTATCTCCAAAGAATGTTTCTGAGAATAAAGTATTGTGTGAAAGTATATGTTCCCTACTCAAATGGTCAGGACCAAGAAACACTGGAACAAATATAATGTATTTAATGAGTAGGAAATATCCCCTAGAAGCAATGTAAAACGAAACAGCTGATGATAAAAATTTTAAAAAATGATAACAAAATGAATAACAACAAATTCTAAAAAGTGGCAAGAAAATTAAGTTTGATCTCAAAATTGATTATTAACAAAACCTTTGTCAATAAAGCCAAGTGATGAAATAAATTGGAATTTGGATTTTTTGGTGACCTTACATTCACTGACAGGTTTATTGTAGGCTTGCAACGAATTTCATTACCAATTACCTGTAATCAGGTGCATTGCTTTTTAGGAGACCCCAGGAAGGTGTCTTAGGCCCTCACCTTTTTGGGTACATAGGTTACTTTGTTTAGCTGGAAATAGTCCCTTTTCACATTTGGAAATGTTTGCGTCATAGTTCTTTAAACTTAACGTGATGTGGAAACTAATTAAGGCATTGGCAATGGTTCTAAAATCTACATAATTTATCTATGATTTATTTAATTTATTTCATTTATATAATTTATAAATCAATATTTGTCTGTGAATAGTTTTGTACTAATAAACTTAAAATGAAAAACATGAGCATTTCCACACCACCACCATTTCTACTGTTACAGTATTCAAAGCTTACAGATTTTTAAGTAAATTTTTTTAGGCTTTGAAAGGGGAAGGACTTACCAGAATTAATGACAGTTTGAAGGAGTGGCATTATGTACCTGAGGATCCTAAGAAATTTTTGTACCAATCACATTCTCACTACTGGGGAGTCTTTATCTACAAACTCATCAAAATCATCCTTGGGTAAGCAATTAACACTAGATTTTTTTTTTCTCAGTGGATTGACCTGTATAAGGTTTGGAAATCATTACAAACTAATTCTATTTCAGTCATAGGAAAATTAGTAACATTTTATTATGTAGGTATGTTGAGAAAGGCACTGATCATGAACCATGGTAGACATATTCAAGGGTGCAGTGTGTTTTGTTAACCATTGATACAGTACCTACGATATACTGACGAGCGACAGGGGGGTGGGGTAGGAGGGGATATAGGAATCACCCTGTCCGTCCATCTGTCCATTATCCTTACTGGCTTGTAAGCACAACTGCTCCTTAACCATGTGTTGGATATTTTTGTAATTTGACACAGTGAAAGCACACCTTATGTAGATGTGGATGATGAAAGGAATTTGCAATTTGACTATTTTTCTTCTGCTCCAGAAACCTTGTAAACGCAACTCCTCTTTCACTGTTTTTTTGATTTTTTGGTAACTTGGTAGTGTTAAACTACATCTTATGTACATGTGCATGAAGAACTGAATTTGTGATTCAACTCTTTTTGCTAGAGTTATGACCCTTGGAACTTTAACTTCTGCTCCAGAAATCTTGTAAGTGCAAGCGGGGGGTATATCTATGTGAGCTCGCTCCCTGTTTGAATTGTTTGGTAGTTATCAGGATAAGAATTTCTAGCTGATTTACTACACTAAACTCCTATAATACTACTTTTGATAGTGGATGTATGATATCAGGGTTAATATGTAAACTTGGTATAATTCCCAAATTTTCAGTAACTACAAAAGTGACAAAGTTTATGACCCAGAGATTCATCAACAGTTTCTGGATCTGTACCTGTTCTACTTCACACAAATCACGGAGGTACCAGATGATTTTGTCTCCCATTTACAGTATGCAATGAAGAGGATAGCGACAGCTTACCCTGGCAAACATAATGAGAACCCATATCAGGTAAGATTTTTAGCTCACCTGGCCCGTAGGCCGTCCAGCATCAACTTTTTTCTTTAAACAACTTCTTCTGAATCACCAGAAGGCCCAGGATGATGATATTTAGCCAATAACATGCTGGGATGAAGGGCTATTAAGTTTGTTCAAATTAATGACCTTGACTTATATTCAAGGTAACAGTGGTCAAATATTTTTAAAATCTTTCAAATAACTTCTTCTGAATAACCATAAGGCCCAGAATGTTGATATTTGGTAAGTGGCATGCTTGGATGAAGGGCTATCAAGTGTTTTCATTTGAATGACCTTGATCCACTTTCAAGGTCTTATTTGGTTTAATGTGTACACACCTATAAATGACCTAATCTCGGTAAACAAAAGGTCTAGTGTGGTGATAATTTGCAAGTTACATGCTTAGATGAAGGCCTATACAGTTTGTTTAACATAATGACCTTGTTTGTCTTTCAAAGTCACAGGGGTAAAATGTGTTTAAATCTGTTAACAGGTTCTTTTGAATGACTTATAGTCATAAATACTGATATTTTGCCTGAAACTTTATTTTAGTCCACTTTAAGGTTACAGTTTTGAGATTAATACTAGGTGAGTGATGTAGGCTCATTGGGCCTCTTGTTTTCTGTTGTAGTTTAAACATGACCTGTCATATCATCAATGTTATCACTAGAAGACTTTCTTTATGAATTCACATGACTTCAACCATAACATATGTGAACTTCTACTATGTACATGTATTCATAAGACTTTTTGTTTGGTGGTAACAGACGAAATACTAAGACAAACTTAAACAGTGGATATTGATGAATACAAACATAATGTAAGAGTTCCAGCATGCATGATGATAGACCTGTTCATAAGAATTTATTGTAGTCCTTGGGTGATTTTCTCTGGATCAATTTTTTTTATAGGACTTGGTTTAATTTTGATAATTTTTCCGATTAATTCCTTAAGAATTTGACCTCTACGATGGTGATGTCTATGAGCCATAAAATAGAGGACTGATCACATGACTTAAGGTTTTGTCCGATAATGATAGACAAGTACAAATTAGGTGGCAGTTTTAAAACTGATGCTAGAAAAGAAAAATTCAACAGCCTGTATCAAAAACTTATTTTTATGCAAGAACCGCTGTATCACAAAAAGAAAATTGATTAAACAAAGGAGCCTTCTTGTAAGCAATTAATGTGTTGAAGACATCATCTATTAAACAAAATTGAAGAAAGATGCACCTTCATAAGCATACAATTGATTTAACAAAGGCACCCTCTAGTAAACAGGGAGTTGATAAGACCCTTTTATAAACAGGAATTTGATTAAACAAAGACTTAATTTGTTTTGATAAAGGAATCAGTGAGCACAGATAATAATGACATAATTAATTAAGGATCAGTAAAACAAAAAGTTGCAACTAAATGATTATTGTTTCCTCTTGAACAGGTTCTTCAAAAGCCAGACATTCTCCGGAGACATTGGCAAACTGTAGGAGACACAATAAGCAGTGATAAGTTTCAAGAAAAGCATGATGATATATCTATGGACATAGTCAGAAATATGGTCGACTGTATAATGTAAGTATGTAACAAGTGTGTGTAAGTATGTAACAAGTGTGTGTAAGTGTGTGTTAGTATGTAACAAGTGTGTGTAAGTATGTAACAAGTGTATGTAAGTATGTAACAAGTGTATGTAAGTATGTAACAAGTGTGTGTAAGTAAGTAACAAGTGTTTACTTTAGTATGTAACAAGTGTGTGTTAGTATGTAAAAAGTGTGTGTAAGTATATAAGTATGTAACAAGTGTGTGTAAGTATGTAAGTATGTAACAAGTGTGTGTAAGTATGTAACAAGTGTGTGTTAGTATATAACAAGTATGTGTAAGTATATAACAAGTGTGTGTAACTATGTAACAAGTGTGTGTAAGTATATAACAAGTATGTGTAAGTATATAACAAGTGTGTATAACTATGTAACAAGTATATGTAAGCATATACCAAGTGTGTGTTAGTATGTTTATTGTTTTGTTTTGTTTTTGTAGAGAAAAAAGGTGGACAGTTGTTTTATTGGATGACATCATAGAGCTTATGAAGAGATACTTTCTTACCAATCATGGTCACATGCATAAAGTGTTATCAAGGATTTTACATCTTTTGACAGAAACAACAGAGAAGACCTATGATGTAAGTTGATTTTTAATCAAAACTTTGTAGCAGAACCCAGATACAATATACTTTGATATGTTTTCGTTCAGTAACCATTACCATGTATTGTCTAGGAAACCATTACCTTGTATTGTCTAGGAAACCATTAACTTGTATTGTCTAAGAAAACATTACTTTGTATTGTCCAGGAAACCATTACCTTGTATTGTATAGGAAACCATTACCTTGTATTGTATAGGAAACCATTACCTTGTATTGTCTAGGAAACCATTAACTTGTATTGTCTAAGAACCCATTCCTTTGTATTGTCCAGGAAACCATTACCTTGTATTGTATAGGAAACCATTACCTTGTATTGTCCAGGGAACCATTACATTGTATTGTCTATGAAACCATTACTTTGTATTGTCCAGGAAACCATTACCTTGTATTGTCTAGGAAACCATTACCTTGTATTGTCTAGGAAACCATTAACTTGTATTGTCTAAGAAACCATTACTTTGTATTGTCCAGGAACCCATTACCTTGTATTGTCTAGGAAACCATTACCTTATATTGTCTAGGAAACCGTTTCCTTGTATTGTCGAGGAAACCTTCAAGATACTCACAAGGATATGATTATGTCGGAATTGTTGGATTCTAGACAGAAGCAGTCCATAATGTTCCACAGAAATAAGGATTTGTATACCACCTATAAATGAAGTTTTGGGGGTATATAGGAATCACCCTGTCTGTCCGTCCATCTGTTGGTCATTGCCACCAGTACATGTAGGTCTTACCTTACTCAACGTAACCAATACATTTCTAACCCAAAGAAAGAACAAGTTCTTCAATCATAGTAAGGTATTACATTTTTGTTGGAATATAATGGTGTTTTTGAATATGGAAGTGTTCCTGATTTACACAACAAATAACAAAGAATGTAGGATGAATTCTGAGAATTTATTAACAAGTCTGCAGATAAGGGGTGCCTATCACCTCCCTTGGACCTGATGGAGAATAGCCGATAAGCTATTGAACCCGTGGTGCGACCCTGTAGTGCTGGAAGAGCAGGGTGCTGAAAAGCTGTGGCCAACAACCCGGTTCGAACATGGACTTGGACGACTGTGACTGACCCAAAGCTCATGGAAAACCATAGCCTGGTCACTTAAATGTCTGGAAGTCGGCTAGAGTTGGGAGTCACATCACTTAGGCCTGGAGTTCAACTTAATGTCTTACCCTAGGCCATATAGAGTTGATGTATATACATTCCAGCTTTTTAACCCTAGGTTCTGGAGTTGGATTGACCGATTTGGGGTGTATAGCAGCAGACTGGCACCATTAATAATCCATGTTACATGTTATTACATGATGACAGTTTACTGCCATAGGCCGAAATAGTGAAGAGTGAAGCTGTTTCAGTTGACCGATGGTCAACCAAGGGAGGAATGATACAGTGACAGGCAACCAATAAACATAATAAAGGTGGTGGTGGGGGAGGAGGATGGTATGACTGTGTAACTTGACCATCAGAAAACAACTGGGCAGTTGGCTAGAACTGTTAGAACAAAGAGCACTTGTCATGTGACCCCGATAGGTCCTAGGATTGGATCTCATACTCTTTCCCTTATCAGTAAGGAACCAATACCCAATATAGCACATGTAAATTAGGCAAAGAGAGGAGACCCTCTGTTTACTGGGTTGCTGTCAGGACAGCGAGGTTATGGAAGGTCAGAATGCCCAGCTGGCTGAGCTTGAGATAAGAATAAGTTAGGTAGGGAGAGGAAACCCTTTGTTTACTGTGTTGCTGTCAGGTGAGTGGTGTTATGGAAGGTCAGAATGCCCAGCTGGCTGAGCTTGAGATAAGAATAATCCTGACCCCTGCCTCACCAACTGGCTGGATGCATGTCCTTTCTAAGACCGGTGATCATGACCCGCAGACAGGGGAGACGTCTTGTGATAAGACCGTCTAGCATCCAGATGGTCCTGTGAACTGATATTTATGTTGATAGGGAACCGATGGACCATATATACATTCTATACTACATCTTCTCAGATGTTTACTTATAATGAGATGAAAGCAGATGAAAGGCAGACCCCTTCTATGCTGTGCAAACCTGCCTAATATTTCATGTTAGACTTTAATTAATTTGATGGTGTCTTAAGTAATCGTTGATTAACAACCAGGTCTGTTAACTTTTTCAGGAAAATCCTCAGATCATGAACAAAATGCTTGCAATGTTCCAAGAAATCTTGCAGAAGAAGCCTGAACATATGCCGTGGGCATACTATTATGTCACGGTCTTGAGTGACAAGTCCAGTGCAAGGTAAAGTAGACTAAGTATTGCATACACAAATTAATAATATTTTCACATATCATCAACTGAATTTAACTGTATTATTACTTTCATGTAAACCTAAGTTAATAAGTTAATAGTAAATAAGTTATAAATACTCTGTTGATATCATTTTGCAGGAAGGGAACAGAACAGGTATGGTTTCCACTCATGAAAGTACTTATGAGAACGATGCACAGGAAAGGCGTGTACCGGTGCCATGATACATTCAGACAGCAAAAATTTAAGAAGATTTGGAATTGGAAAGTAAGACATTTGTGTTGCTGTAAATATATGCAAGATATAGAAATTTCATGTACTTCATAGTGGTAAAAATGTAATGTAATATCAGCAGATATACACAAGCTCAAAATCTTAACTTCATATGCTGTGACCGTGGAAATAAGTAGGGGTTAGTGATTTATTTTTTGTATTTGCATATTGCAACTTTGGACTATTTTTATTTTCAGCAAAATTACCAAGAGGCCCTAGATATCATTGAACCTATAGGAGAGGCACACCTACACTTAAACGGAGATGACAAAGACGAAAGGTTTTTAGAAAACTGCGGGAATACAATCCGCACACTTCTGGATCAGTTCAAGTTTGTATACTTTGTGTCTATCACATGTTGTTTTATTTGATCTCTGTAAAAAAGATACACTCTTACAGTGTTTGATTATTGACAATTTACATTATGTATACTTCTGAGTGTCTGATCCTATATTATGGTTCAGCACCTGTTCTGAGTGTCTGATCCTATATTATGGTTCAGCACCTGTTCTTAGTGTCTGATCCTATACTATGGTTCAGCACCTGTTCTTAGTGCCTGATCATATACTATGGTTCAGCACCTGTTCTTAATGTCTGAACCTATACTATGGTTCAGCACCTGTTCTTAGTGTCTGATCCTATACTATGATGGTTCAGCACCTGTTCTTAATGTCTGATCCTGTACTATGGTTCAGCACCTGTTCTTAGTGTCTGAACCTATATTATGGTTCAGCACCTGTTCTTAGTGCCTGATCATATACTATGGTTCAGCACCTGTTCTTAGTGTCTGATCCTATACTATGGTTCAGCACCTGTTCTTAGTGTCTGATCCTATACTATGGTTCAGCACCTGTTCTTAGTGTCTGATCCTATACTATGGTTCAGCACCTGTTCTTAGTGTCTGATCCTATACTATGGTTCAGCACCTGTTCTTAGTGTCTGATCCTATACTATGGTTCAGCACCTGTTCTTAGTGTCTGATCCTATACTATGGTTCAGCACCTGTTCTTAGTGTCTGATCCTATACTATGGTTCAGCACCTGTTCTTAGTGTCTGATCCTATACTATGGTTCAGCACCTGTTCTTAGTGTCTGATCCTATACTATGGTTCAGCACCTGTTCTTAGTGTCTGATCCTATACTATGGTTCAGCACCTGTTCTTAGTGTCTGATCCTATACTATGGTTCAGCACCTGTTCTTAGTGTCTGATCCTATACTATGGTTCAGCACCTGTTCTTAGTGTCTGATCCTATACTATGGTTCAGCACCTGTTCTTAGTGTCTGATCCTATACTATGGTTCAGCACCTGTTCTTAGTGTCTGATCCTATACTATGGTTCAGCACCTGTTCTTAGTGTCTGATCCTATACTATGGTTCAGCACCTGTTCTTAGTGTCTGATCCTATACTATGGTTCAGCACCTGTTCTTAGTGTCTGATCCTATACTATGGTTCAGCACCTGTTCTTAGTGTCTGATCCTATACTATGGTTCAGCACCTGTTCTTAGTGTCTGATCCTATACTATGGTTCAGCACCTGTTCTTAATGTCTGATCCTATATTATGGTTCAGCACCTGTTCTTAGTGTCTGATCCTATACTATGGTTTGTGAAGTCACATCATTGTTGAGCCATATCATTGTGACGTCACGTCACATGATATAGGGTGCAAGAGAGAAATTTCTTACACCCCTTTCTTACCCTGGACAGCTCTATCTTACCCACATGGAAATGAGGGAGAAAAACACCTTTTTCTTTTAAAACTCAATTTGTAATTTTATAAGCATTTTGAGAATTGTTGACTTTATATTCCAGGATTGCAAAGGTTCCAGAGAAGCTGAATGGACGCGCAGCTGAATTGGCCATGACCTTTATGGAGAAAAGGTCAAAACAACTGAGTAAATTTGTTGAGATATTTATCAGAGATATCAAACTGGAGGTGAGTTATCAGTTATCCACTAATTTCATACAGCAGTTTTGGCTGTATTACAGTTAAAAAACAGGAGCATCGTCATTTCTGTGTCCACTCTTTGGAAAAAATACTGTTTGCAGTTCATCTGTCCTTTTTTCTCTCACACATTGATTTCTGACGAAGAAATTGCTTCTCTGACAATAAACTTCCTAAATACTTATGGAATTCAACCACTTGTTGTATATTTATATACTGGTAAATATCATTATAAGTTTGAAAATGAGAAGAATCTGTGCATATTTAATTAGAATGTCTTGTGAGCTTGATCCACTACCTACAGACCTATTGCTTTCAATGTCTTCAAGCACTGCTTCCTTTGATTATCTCAACCATGAACAAATCATTGGCTGAGTCAAAGGTTCCATTGTGTTTCAAGAAGGCACAATGTTAGGCCATTGTTGAAGAAGCCTGGAATAGACAAGTAGGAGTTGAAGAACTACCGACCAGTATCAAATCTACCTTTTCTGTCTAAGATCTTGGAGAAGGTTGTGTCTCGGCGTTTAAAGATTCATCTCCATGCAAACAGTCTCCATGACAACCTGCAATCAGCCTACCGCATGGGACACTCTACTGAGACGGCCCTCCTACAAGTACATAATGACATAGCTTCTGCATTGGATAACAAGTGCAGAGTGGTGCTTGTCGTGCTGGACTTGTCAGCTGTATTTGACATCATCGACCATGGCATACTTTATAAACGTCTCGAATACTCTTATGGTGCGACTGATACCGCACTATACTGGATACAGTCTTATCTGAGTGAACGACGATAGTGTGTTGCCATCGGATCTACCAACTCACATGACAAAGTACTAGATTTCAGGGTTCCTCAAGGGTCGGTGTTAGGACCAAGACAATATTGGATGAACGCCAACATGCTAAAGCTTAATCAGGATTTTTTGCATATTTAGATATGTTAGGGGTACTCTTTGATTCTGATTGGCCAACAGATTTTAGATAATGACTAGAAAATGTTTGATTCAGTCAAACTTGGCAGGTGCTTACATAGTGAGAATGCTCAGACTATGTTGGAAGATCATTAATTGGAATTTACATGTCCATTTTCAATTTTGATGGATCTCCACAATCTGCAACTGGTACTATTCCTTACATGTATGTGCATCAACCAAGTACAAGACTTTATCAGTGTATTGTTCTCATTTGAAGTATTCTGTAAACCATCATAATGAGGGTTTTGTAATCATACTATAATGTAAGTATTTTCTTCTAGTTTTCCATTTATGTTATATATAATACTTGTATATGATAATCTATTCATTTCAAAATTTCATTGAGGACTCTCTTGTCCAATGTTTATCAACTTGCTTGGAATTTCTTTGCAAGAACATCAATGTACAAAAAAACACTTGAACTATAAGTAGAATTAACATCTTAAACAGTATATCTGTTTCCAACTGGTGGAATTGCTCAGCCTAAAAGATTGAATATAGGATTAATATTTAAAACAGACATTCACTGATGCCTTGTTAAATTTTAGGGAAACCAGGATGTGATTCCTGGCCTGATGAAGAGATTTGCAGTACTCTTCTATGACAGAGACTACATGTTGGATGATTATAACAACTTTTTGTTTGGATGCAACTTCATGGAGAATGCCATAGAAGCCTACAGGTATATAACCAGTATGAAATTGTTCGGCATGTCATAATTACAAACAAATTGACCTCAAATTCAATATAAAAAGACCAGATTAAGAACAAAGTCTACAAGTCACTGAGAGAGAAATATCACCACAATCTGTGGTTGTAACTGCACCATATTTGGCATCCATTGTGATGTCTGCTAGCTGATAAATAAAGGAAGTTTCGTTGAATACTGTAGAATGCTGTACAGACAATAATAAACAATATTTAAATCATGGCATATGTGGTGAATTATGTAGGCCTATATAAACATCAGATCATAATAGCAACCATATGATTGCGTCAATATCAAAAGATTGTGTCTTGTGTCTACAGATTGTGTCTTGTGTCTATATATTGTGTCTGCTGTCTACAGATTGTATCATGTGTTTTCATAGATTGTGTTTTGTGGCTACAGATTGTGTCATGTGTCCAGAGATTGTCTCTTGTGTCTAGAAATTTTGTGATGTGTCTACAAATTTTGTCTCATGTATACAGATAGACACATGACATGTATACAGATAGACACAAGACACAATCTTTAGACACGAGACACAATCTGTAGACACAAGACATAATCTGTATACACAAAACACAATATGTAGATACAAGACACAATCTGTATACATGAGACACAATCTGTGGACACAAGACACAATCTATAGACACAAGACATAATCTGTAGACACAAGACATAATCTGTATACATGAGACACAATCTGTAGACACATGACACAATCTGTATACATGAGACACAAAACATAATCTGTAGACACAAGACATAATCTGTATACACAAAACACAATATGTAGATACAAGACACAATCTGTATACATGAGACACAATATGTATACACATGGTACAATATGTATACACAAAACACAATATGTAGATACAAGACACAATATATATACATAAGACACAATCTGTATACATTAGACACAATTTGTAGACACATGGCACAATATGTATACACAAAACACAGTATGTAGACACAAGATTTAGAATTAATCTGTATACACAAGACACAATCTGTAGACCCAAAACACATATGTAGATACAAGACACAATCTGTATACATGTAAATGAAACACAATCTGTATACATGGCACAATATGTAGACACAAAACACAGTATGTAGACACAAGATCTAGACTTAATCTGTATACATGAGACACAATCTGTAGACACATGACACAATTTGTATACACATGACACAATTTGTATACACACAACACAATCTGTAGACACAAGACACAATCTACAGACACAAGGCAATCTGTCTTTGATGACGTTTTGATTAATTATTTTTTGTTGGTTTCAGCATTGGAAAAGAAATACCAGATGATGTCAACAAGACGTTTGTAGAGATGTTTTTGTGGGTGATGCAGACAGAGGATTTGGAGTACACAGACATGAACCATGGCGACAAATCTCTGTATGGCCGTACAGCCACTGATTTCTTGCAATTGTTTATGAATAAAGTAAGAATTTTAGTCCATTTTATACTATTAACATTTTTAGAATGTACTCAATTTTTAGTGGCTCAATGATTAGGCTGTGAATGAATTATCACAATCACATACTTGCAGTGGACTCTTGTGTATATTTTTTTTTATGAATTGATCATATGTTGATCATGTATGTTGTTTTGTATTTTGTATGAATCCCAGTGTTAAAAATATTCCAGTTTTACATAAGTGAGAGTGCGAGAGTGGAAAGAGCACTACAGGGGAGCTTGTCTGAGAAAGATAGATGTGTAGGTCTATTGACTAGAATTCAACCTAAAAACCAGATGTGTTAGCACCTGAAATGTTTTCATCAATGGCTTGATCCATTGGAGCAGTCAAGTTTGGATCAGCCGGATGACACATGGTAAAGAAAAAGGTCAGTCCCCAAAGGGGATTGGGGCAACTGTGGCCAAGTGGTTCAGGCGTATGATTGTGTATGATCACTAGCCCTCTGCCACGGTGTCCCGCTTGAGGCTTACGTAGGGCAGTCACCAAGTACTGTCCACAGACCGATGGTTTTCCTGAGGGCACTCCATCATTGCTCCACCACCAAATCCTGGCACCTCCTTAAATGACTGTATCTGTTTAAGGATATAACACACATACAAAACTCCAAAAGGGAAGAAAACTCACAAGCTGTAACTAACATAAATTGTCAAGAGAGGCAGCAGTCCTGGTGGTCATCTGCAGAGCCAGAGGATGTGTAAATATTGGATCTTTCTACGCACTATGCATACAAATGTCAGTAGAGGACCAAGATAGTACCTTCCTGTATGGAAGTAATAGACTGCATGGATTTGAACAAAAGACATTTTGAGAGGTATGCAATAAGCTCAGAAGTTGAGTGGAAGAATGAGCACTTGGAGACAAAAAATAGTTTGACCTGAAAAAACTGATAAGGAATTCAAATTTCTCAAAGGACTCAATGATGGAAGACCAGTTCATTCACTGCTGTAAAGAGGATAAAGCATTGTCTCCTTAGGAACAAGTTCCAAACTCACAGATAACATGTCTATATTGGCCGACCTGGGGGATCTATAACTGGTATAATGACTGAAAGGACGTAACAATTCAATTGTCTTTTTCCTAGAACCAGAACAGTGCATCTAACAGTAAGATTGGGGCATCGGAAATCAGAAACATTATTTATAGCACTATTGAAGATATTTATAGCAGTACTTGTTACTTCAAAAAGATGAGACACCTATTATCTGTTTACTATATGATAAGTGTAGATGACTACAAATTACTGGAGGGACATGTCCAGTTGCAGCTGTAACTGTGGATCAGAAAATGAGTGTCTCTTGTGACATTGGAATGGGAAAAGGTCGTAATTAAGGGCTGTGGTTATGATGAAGTTGTAGTAAGGAAATGTCTAGTAGAATCAGATCAGATGGCAGGAAGCATTCGGGCTTGTTACTTGGCATTTTACACACCAGCAGTACACACATTCATGAAGAAATCTGGACACTGGAGTCACCATTAAACAATGACCTCGTTAACAGAGATGTCAAGGCTGTACGAGAACCTTAGTTTCAAGATTCAGAATAAAAAGTTAAACAACCTTTTGTGCACGATGTAGAAACTAAAGCTCAGCGAACTGTAAGAGAGAGAATATAAGATATAGACCTAAGTATACGGAGTTGGTACCATTAGCAGAAAGTGAGATCTCGAGATTCACACAAGGGGCTGTCCATATATTCAAGTATGGTGGTATTCCTTCAGATATTAACCTATCACAGGGTTCAATTAATATAACCTGGTAAGTGACAAGGAAAGTGAGTAGGCTACTTTATTTTCGGCCAATGACTACGACACCATATCACCCAGTGTATGATGGAACAATTCAATGGGTCTGCACAGTGAGAGAGATGCAAAGATTTGGACAAATGGATCAATGCACTCCTGTTTGCTTATTGAGAAGTACCAAAAGAGAGACTTTGAGTTTCATGCTTTTGTCTTAGTTTGAGAGGACTTTGCGTGGACCAACCACTGTTCCAGGTGACAAAGAAGCGTGGACCAACCACTGTCCCAGGTGACAGAGAAGCGTGGACCAACCACTGTCCCAGGTGACAAAGAAGCGTGGACCAACCACTGTTCCAGGTGACAAAGAAGTTTCGATCAAGTGTTACAACTTTGACAATAATATGTATCTTACACAAAACTGAACTTGTACAACACATATCTGATAAGACACTAAATTTGTAAAATGTGTAATCTTTATCTGACATATCTTCGAAGAAGTTTGTGAACATTGAATGAGTTTTAACGATGCTGAATGAGCATCATAGTTAATTGTTCTTGAACTACGAGAACAATTCAGATTTAGGATTAATGTTTTAGGAACATGAGGGCAATGTGTATTGTATTTAACGAAATACCATGTCGTCATGCGACTTATGTCTCATCCAAGAGATATGCAGTTTTAAGGATAAAGTGTAGTAATAAAATTGACTCTTGAGAATTTTTTCCTATTTCTAGCATATTGGGAAAGACACATCAGACGCAGTTTTGCCACTGATGCCGGCCCTAATGAAACAAATAAAACATGAGGAGAAAGAGCTTGTGGAGACAAGTCGGACCATTGTCTATATGATAAGTGTAGATGACTACAAATTACTGGAGGGACATCTGGATGCCCTCGTCGAGTGGTACAAAGAAACGAAATCAGATTTTGCATTGAGTATGTACAGCTTTCACATCTCAGAAAACGATGATAAGTTATCATTTTTAACTCTTCCATCACCCTTGATCTATCTTATATCTGGTAATCACTTTGATTGATCTCTCTATAATACAGTAGGTTGTTAATTGATGCTGACTTTATATGCTTGTTCACTACTTTGTCGTCTGTGATTCATAGATGCTAATATAAGTGTAGGGGACTAAGGGGACTGCGAATTCAACCGCATAGGTTTCGTTGCCATAGCAACCATATAGCAACCACACGAAGGCTTCTAATTGGTGGAAATTTAGATATTGTTTGATTTTTTTATGAGGTATATAGGGGTATAAGTGGACTGCGAATTCAACCGCATAGGTTTCGTTGCTCTAGCAACCACACAGAGACTTCTGATTGGTCGAAATTTTGATGTTGTTCGATTTCGATGAATATTGGTATAAAGGAGTATTAGGGGACTGAATATTCAATCACATACGTTTTGTTGCCATAGCAACTACACAGAGGCTTCTGATTGGTCGCAATTTAGAAATTGCTCAATTTCACTCAAATTTTGTATGTACATTGTATGTGTACTATGGCAATGCGATCCTTTTCTGATGCATCTTTGCAACTAGGGGGGGGGGGGTTTGGGGGACATCTGTAATGGTTCCCATTACAATTAGCACTTGTTTGATGTATTTTTAGGAGCACTATGGAAGCCCCTCGAGGAAAGTGATGGTTTTACAACTTCAGATTTTTACGTGGTTATGAAAACTATAGCGGAGGACACTGGCAATTCCAAAGCCTTTTTACACGGAATGATGTTTAAGTTAACGGCTGAAAGACAAGCTGAGGTAAGAAATATCAGGAGTCTAATCTTCAATAGCTATGTCATAGGTTAAATTTCATGTCAAGAGGTCAAATCATCTATAACTACCTGTTACATAAAATTATTGTTATTTTTCCTTTGATTTTCACCATTGTAGCTGTTCACTCAAGAACATGTTGACATGATGACTAGGAGGTTTCTAGATGAGAAGCTATCACAAGGCAGTGTTTTAATGGCTCTTGGTGAAATAATAGCCATTAAACCCGAGATATTTGGAGACAACATGATCAAACATGTCCTACAGAATCCAAACTTAGATGTCCTGAATGCCTCTTCAGTCCAAGTGATAGCTGTCAACTTGGGATTGAAGAAAAAGGTCTGTTCTTCCTCCTATTCTGATTTATTGGTATTCTGACATTTGAATGTATTTAATTTACATACCAGGTATACCTTGATATATCAACAATAAATAATTTTTCACTTGAAGTGTGCCGCTTTTTATTTTGGAAAACATCTTTCTGTTAATTAACATTTGGATGAATGATGAACACCATTATGAAAAAAGCTTTCTTGTTTTCGTCACTGTTACTATGAATGGAAAAATTGTTATCATCACTTGGGTGATTTTTGATGCATATCTTTGGAATTTTCCGCAAATAATGTGTGTTGATCATCACCAAAGGAACACCCCTATTATTGTTTTGAACTTATGACCTCCAAATACTTAAGTCAGTATAGAGTCGAAGTTACTGTTACTGTAAATTGAAAATATTTTCCTTAACGTTAATACAGTATAAGATGTTCTAACACAGATCAGGATGACTACATCAGCACACCTATTTTTTAAAATTAAAATAACACCAACTTTGTCTTAATTTTCAGATGTAAAAGAATATATTTTTTCTATTTTTCTAAGCCTAAATTAAGATATGCTTCCTTTTTGGCTGAAGAATTGTTGACCTGTCATTTATCAAATTTTTTTTTAAATGTTTTTTTTAGAAGGAATATTTCTTCACTTTGCAGATTTCATTACTAAGCTTCACATGAATTAATAATCTGTCGTCTTTTCAATTGATAGGATTTAGTCAACACCATATTTGAAGAGCTTCTTGCCCTGGCAAAATGTTGGCATGATCCAAATCATCAGATTTATCTGTTAGACTCTGTCCGCATTCTAGGGTCTAAATATGGTGTAGAAACACTTAGACCTCATCGAAAATACTTTGAAGAGTTGCAGAAATATGGAATGACTTCCCCTATCAAAGATACGTCAGCTGCTATTGTAAACGCAATGGATGGAATCAGGTAATCAACTGAGTTGCTTTAAACACTTTTCTTCAACTTGAAGAAGCACATGGCTGTTATTTTTACTCTGGACTTTGTTCAAGTTTTCCGAGGGCGGTAACCCTCATTGTGTCATTGTTTGTTTTTGTTCTTCGTTAATTATACCAGTTTCTTTGCTATTGTTTATCTATCTCTTTTCCTTTTTTCACCGTATTTTTTGTTGTAAAACGTCGGTACCATTGCCACATGTTTTGGTCCCCTATCGTTTTCGTTGGTGTTTACATTTAATTTCATTTTCGTTTACGGTGCTTTTTGTGAATTGAAATTATTTTATTTACAAATTAAGGCTAAACTGTTTGTTTTTCTTTTTTGTGAACCATGAAGGATTCCTCCAAATCTGACAAACGGAGTAAGAGGAAGGACATGGTTAGGTCCTCCTCCGGTAGTAGCGGGGACCCCACGGAGAGTCCTTCAGCAGGTACCTCTTTGGCAGAGGCCTTGCTGGGTCCCAAGACTATCCAACCTTTGGCTGGATCTAGTCTAGAGGGCACAGGTGTTGACTATCCTGTTTCCATAAGGTTGGTCCCCCTTCCATTGGTGTTAGTTCATCTCTGGAAAGGGTGAGCCCTCCTCCAGTCTCTAACTTTTTGGTCAGTTCTGGAGCTTCTGTTGGTGGGGATAGAGTCATGAATGAGGACCCCTTGCTGATCGTGAGCGTGGTCGTCTTCCTTTGCTGTGATGGTGAATGGTAATTCTTTGAATTATCTTGGCCCCACAGAAGGTAGCAGCACTGTATCTCTCATGACTCTTCACGGTTCTTTCTCTGTTCTGGTCAAGTATCCGGTATAAACGCTATGTTGGTCGATTCCATGCCAGCTTGCACCATTCGGAGACAGTGGGTCACGCCCATGGGTAATGGAGAAGGTGACAAGTCTGACGAGAGTCATCGTTTTGGTGCTTTCCAGCAGCAAACTGGTCATATGTCTGGCCCTAGGTCTTTTATTTCTGGTTTCGCTCCGGGAGGGAGTGGCGCTTAACCTTTTCCTTTTGGTCAGGTTGTTCCTCCCCATGTGCCCACTGGTCAGTTTGGTCAATATTGGGGTCGCTCCTTTCCTTCTGGTCCTATGGTTCCATTTCCTCAGGGATTTGGGTACAACTCAGTTTATCCTCCGGGATTTAATCAGGGTTGGGGACTGATCTCACCTCAGCAGGTTGGGTCTGACTGAATGCTCTGCTCTTATCCAACTCTGGGATTAGGGATTTTAGGACATCTCGCTCCAAGACCAATATCCCCGCCTCTACTAGATCTTCAGAGTCTCATCATGGCCATTCAGAGCCTAAGAGAGCTCGTAAGAGGACTTTCAGATGGATACTGAAATGGAGAATGGGGACAGGGATGATGAGGTCCTCAGCCTTTCACTTGGGAGAGTGTTGACTGAGTTTCAGTCAGAACCTCCTTCATCTTGTCATGTTGTCATGATTCGGATGTTTCGGAATCTGAGGATGATGAGGAGGACGAGTTAGAGCCCGAGGTTGAGACTGAGGCCCACCGTGCTCTGGCTGGCATGCGGGCGCTTCGCATTGACGTGGCCAGAATCCTCGGGGAGGAGGTTTGCCTCCTGCTAGGTTTGCCATTCCGGAGGCGACACCACAAAATGAAGAAAAACCTGCAGCTTTCTCTCTGGGTACTCTCATATTGACCATTTCCCGTTTATAGTAAGTGCCCATCGGGGAGTCAGAGGTTGATGAGAGTGACAGACGGGCTGTGCAGGATAGGATGACCTCATCCTTACACAACTGTCTGAAGGCCTCTGCAGCTTTGCAGTGTACACTGATTGCCAATTTGGTTATTGCCAGGCGAGGCTCTGTGCTTCAAGGTAAGCCTATTGAGGAACCTTACCTTTCCATGTTTTTGTCCTTCTATTCAGAAGGAAGTAAAGGAGGACCCAGTATCCTTGGCAATTTCAAGATTTCAAAAGTTTCAAAAGTGTCGGCTGCTGGTAAGGCTGGTATACCCCTCAGGGTTCGGGCCAAGCCAATACAATGGCTAAGTCGGGGCCTCGCCAGACTCAGTCGGCAGCTCATACTAAGTCTACATTTAAGTCCAACGCCAAAGGAAAGCGCAAGCAGAGTGCTAAACCCTCTGGGGGTAAGAAGCAGTATTCCTGAATTCTTCCCTCCTTCCACAACTCTTCCGTTTCAGTCCGGGCAAGTAGATCAAATATCTCATTTACCCGGTCTTGTAACGGTCGTGGATAGCCCCATAGACGTTTGGGAATGTCTCGGCCTTCCTCAACCGGACCTTCCAGTAGGAGGTCGACTGTCCGCTTTCCTTCCTCAATGGAAGGAGATTACACAGGGTAGTTGGGCATTGTCAATATTTGCATAAGGATTGAACATCTCGTTGTTACGGAAGCCTCCGCTCACAGCAGAGCCTATCTTTTTCCCATCCCCGGTGGATCCAGAGAAGGCTCTAGCTGTCAGACGGGAAATTGCTACCCTAGTCGAGAAGGGTGCAAACGAGGAGCTCCCACAGTCCCGGTGCTCTCCATGCTTCTTCTCCCGAATTTTTCTGGTAGGGAAGAAGTCGGGAGCTTGGCGCCCGATTATAGACATAAGTGCCTTCAGTCGGTTCTTGGACTCTCCCCACTTTCAGACGGAGACCCCGAGAGGCATTATTGCCTCAGTCAGGGAGGGAATGTGGGCAACATCAATAGACTTGAAGGATGCCTACTTCCACATTCCCATCAGGAAGTCAGTGTGTATCTTCCAGTTCCGGGCAATGCCTTTTGGCCTTACCACAGCCCCCATGGTTTTTACCAAACTACTGCAGGTAGTGGTAGGTTTCCCTGCACCAGCGGAGTATCAACATATATATTTACTTCGACGACTCCGTCATGCTTCATTTACTGAGGGAATCCCTGGTGCAGGATACTCGACTAGTTCTGAGTCTATTTCTCAAGGTCGGGTTCATCGCCTCACGAGAGAAATCAAAACTTTCGAGGCTACCGGTTCGACGTAACCAGGGGCATAGTCCTTCCAACTCAGGAAAAATTCATCAAGGCCAAGAGTCTGGTGCTTCAGTTTATCCAGAATTCTGTGGTACAGGTTCGTTGATACCTCAGTATGCGTGGGTTTCTCCACTCACTAGCAAATGTAGTTCCTCTGGTCAGGCTGCACATCAGACCAAATGTTTCTTCTCAGCCATTGAGTTCCTGCGTCGCGGGATTGGGAGGCTTTTATTCCTCTCAGTCAATCGGTCAAGGAACTTGCCCTATGGTGGACAGTTCGGAACAATGTCCTGAAGGGGGTTTCCTTGCAAAGGAGCTCGCCTACCATGACCCTGTATATCGATGCGTCCAAGACAGGTTGGGGGCGTACCTGAACGGGCAGGCTCGCTCAGGTTCGTGGACAGGGGATAATCTTTCCGAGCACATCAACGTGCTCGAGATGAGGGCAGTGTTGTTGGCCATCCAGGACCTCAGGTTTTATCTTCAAGACCAGGTATTTTGCGTGGTAACAAACAACTCAACTGTTGTAGCGTATCTGTAGAAGCAAGGGGCCACCAGGTTTTAGGTCCTGTGTGCCCTCGCCATCCGCATTTTGCTACTTTGCAAGGAATTATGCCTAACATTCTGGTCAAGCACCTTCCGGGCAGACTTTATGTCTTTACATATACCCTGTCAATACGTCTTGGGCCGGTTCTCACGGAGTGACAGATCGATTCATCCAAATTCCGAGCAATATGTCTGGTTTGGGACAGGCCTCATGTAGACCTATTTATTACAACCTTGGACAATCAGTTGCCGACGTTTGTGTCTCCCATTCCAGATGGGGAGTAGATGCTCTGTCTCTGGACTGGAAGGGGTTGCTTACGCCTTTCTTCCTTTCAACTTGGAGGCCAATGTTCTCCATTAGTACAAGGAGCAGCCTTGCTCCCCAATTCGTGGCCGAGGCAACCATGGTTCTCTCAGCTTCTGTCGTTTCTGGTTGAAAAAGCGACAGTCTACCAGTCTATGTGGAGCATCTTCTGCGATTGGTGTGGTCAGAGGCAAGTTGATCCACTCCATGGCTCGGTTCCCTTAATTGCAGATTTTTTTTTACCACAATTGTTTTGCCGTAAGAACTTTAAGCTTCTAGTACCATTACCGGCTATCGATCGGCTGTTGCTGGTATCTAATATTATTCAGGGCGACCAAAGGTAGGATCTTCTTCTTCCTTGTCCGCCCTCATCAGAAGCTTAACCATTGAGAGACCAGAGTTAGGCGTCTAACTCCACAATGGGATGTAGCTTTGGTTCTAGAGTTCCTTTTAGGTGTTCCTTGCGAGCCTTTGAGTCAGGCCTCCTTGAAATTCTTGACTTTCAAGACTGTGTATTTTGTCACCCTTGCCTCGGAGAGAAGACGTAGCGAGGTTCATGCCTTATCAGCGCATTCCCCTTGTTTACATTTCGACAGGGGATTTGGTGGATTTTCCAGATTATTAGGCTGGCTTATGAGTGTCTTTCTGATGATGTCAGAAGGCTATTCAAGGTTAGGGCCCATGAGGTTAGGGCTCTGGCAGCATCTTTGGCCCTTCTAAATGGCTCTCTCTTTTGGCGAGGACACACTTCATTTACGGAGTTCTATCTGAGATCGCTGTCGTCCTTCTCAGACAAGCTTTACTCTTTGGGTTCGGTGGTTGTTGCCCAATCAGTGGCTTGCCCACCCACCGCAGAGTAAAGTGTTCTCCGTTTTAAAATTTGTTATGCGTTAGCATTGTAAATAAGCAATAGTCAATAATCAGTGTGTATGATAGTGAAATAAACAACAGTGCAGTAAGAGGCCACGAATCATTGAAAGTGTTCCTGATCTCTTTCAGTATGGAGGGTATCATCACAGATGCTATACAAACAAAGAGGAAGGTAAAAGCCCTTGATGAGAAAGTCAAAAAGGCAGAAACAGAAGTTAGTGGAATGAAAACAACAGTTGCCAAACAAAGCAAAGATATCAAAGCTGTCGAGACAGGACTTAAAACCGTTGAAAAACGGGTAGATGTAGTGGAGAAGGACCTTGTAGAAACGAAGGTCAGGGTTGAGGAAATTGACAACAAGGTGAGTCAATTTATTTTCTCCGTAAAATTATATCTAAAATAGTTTGCTTCTACCTATTATTTTTTATTTTTTTGGCAGCTATACTTATGATTTTAAGACTTTAAATATCCTTTGGTAATAGTTGCGTTTTGCATATAGGTTGATAATAAGTACACATGTAGTGCTGCCGCTGCACCATTCTTTAAACAATATGTATAGAAAGACGTCAAAAATTCACATTGAATTTGGGATCACAAATTAAACTATACAAAAGTATCACTTCATTAACAGACATTATCCAACGCTCCAGTATGGTCGAAGGATATTTCTAAGTTGATGAATCCAAAGTCGGAGCACGATTGGCGGTTATTAGCCCAGCGACTAGGATATTCTCTGGACGATATCAAAGCATGGGCCACACACAGCGACCCCTGCATGGCCCTTCTGAGTGAATGGTACGCCACTCACAAGATGATAGAAGCCACCCATGCAGTACTGAATATTCTACAGGACATAAATAGACTTGATGCAGCAGTCATCGTGGAGAACGCCATGAAAGCTGTAGGTCAGTGGTGCAGTTAACTTTGTCATGACATCCACGATAAGCTTCAGGGTGCCATCACCTTTCAAGTCTTTATTTACACCACACCTCTTAGTGGTGTGTGAGTAGAGTTTTCCTCTTTGTCTAGTGACACATATCCAGGGATATAAGATGTTACCTACAGTGTTCTTTTTATGTTGAATGGCTAATCTGTGGTTACCTGTGAGAGTGATTTTATCATTAACACAATTATCTGGTTCCATAATAAACTAACTCTTCTTCAGTGAAACAAAAGTCAATGTTAGATTAAAATTTGATTTGCATTACCAGAGAATGTTGTGGAGGAAGCCCCAAAGTACACCACTCCCCCTCCGATCTTCCTTAGCTACCAATGGGGTCACCAAAATGAGGTTAAGTTACTACGGCAACACCTCCTCATGGCCGGCTATGAATGCTGGTTGGATGTCGGTCAAATGGGAGGCGGGGATAAACTGTTTGAGAAGATTGACAATGGAATCAGAGGAGCCAAGGTCATCATATGTTGTGTGTCGGAGAAGTACACGAAATCTCCCAACTGTAACAGAGAGGTGAGGAGAAATATAATTAAGTAACCTGACCTCTGTCTTTGACTTATCATTCATATGTACGCACTCAAAATGTTGTATGCTCATACTTTTTAGCTTGGAATTTTTCGATGATTGTGCATGTTCCAATTGCAGTTTCTGTAATGTATTTACTGTAACATATATCGTGAGTACAATAATAATGCACTGTAATGCACTTTATTAAGAAATACCATTAATCATTTTATTATCATTAGTTGTAACAAAAAGAAAAGTAAAAAGTGTGTTCATAGTAATTTATAAGTTTCAAAGCAAGACCTAAGTAAGTTAAAATTTACTTTTAAATGTGAAACCTTATATTGCAAGATAAAAAAGCGTGAAAATCTTAACTGACAAACGATTTCAATTTTATGAATTATCAAACATTAATTTACAAAGGTGAACCTGTCTGTCAACCTTGGTAAGCCCATGATCCCCCTCCTGATGGAGAAGATGGGCTGGCCTCCTCAGGGCTCTATGGGACCCATCTTCAGCGAATATCTGTTTGTGAGATTTTTCCAGCGAAAAGGGGAAGAGACCAAAGATCAACGTTACTGGCCAGTTTCAAAGTTTCAGGAACTTCTGATGCAACTCAACATCTACAAAACCATGCCAGATGAATCCCTTATTACCAAAGGTCAGTGAAAGGATTTTTAGAACAATTTTAAAAGTATTACTGCTGTTCTGTACACATGCAGATTGGGATTTGAGAAAAATATGCATTATTCAAAGTGTATACATTTTTGTTTGTACTTGCGTTTATCCACTCCATGTTGTAAGAGACAACTAGTGTTGGAACGCCTTGCAGAATTTGGGATTTTCTTTTATATCCTCAGCTGGGGGTACGAAAACAACCAGAAGAATTCTGCTGCAATATTTTGTTTTCCCTTTTTGTCCGACTACTTGGCAATACCTCACTTTAAGGTTATTGGTTCTATCCCCTGACCGAAACAAACCGAAATCGTCAAATTAAGTACTTGCTGTCCTATACTTAACGTTCAGCTATTAATAGGAGTTTGTAAATGGATTTCAGTTACTGATCTTGGATATTTTAAATCCTTCATATTTGTCTTATATGTATACCTACAGAGTATAGAAAATGGTGGCTACCGGTGACAGAAGAAATTATCATCAACACAAAGCCGATAAAAGGTGGGCAGAGTGCAGCCAGCACATGTGGAGACAAGGTAAGCGTATGCACTGTACCAGAAATCAAAGAGTATACACTACTTCTGATATTTAGGATTCATATATCATTGGAGCATCGCTGAGAATTAAAACAACAGTCTGTCAATAAATCTAACTAAGATATGATATGTTTTAATACTTATTTGCTGGCTTTTTTTGTAGGACAATGAAAGCACATCACCAGACGTGTTTCTGTCGTACCAGTGGGGTAAACAGAAACAGATCAAGCAGCTGTACAAGAGACTCAGTGAGCTCGGTTTAACCTGCTGGATGGATATCTACCAGATGGGAGGTGGAGATTCCCTGTTTGACAAGATTGACCGAGGTGTCCGAGGCTGTAAGGTTATCCTTACTTGTGTGACCACCAAGTACACAGTCTCAGCCAATTGTCGACGAGAGGTCAGTCTTGCTGATACATTGAAGAAGCCAGTGGTATCTCTTATGTTGGAAAAGATGAAATGGCCACCTAGTGGACCCATGAGTAGTGTCATAACACAGTTTCCGTTGATTGATTTTAATCAGGACGAAGAAGTCCAAATGACATGGACAGGAGTTAAATTTGACGAGCTTCTTGCTGAGATTATGGAAATTGTACCCAATACCATTGGATATGTAAAGGATATAAAGAAAGGGGAGTCTAAAACTCAAGAAAAAACAACAGATGATGCAGATGTTGCAAGGACACCAGAGGGAAAAGAAGAAGCACACCAACTTGAAGAAACACAAGCTGGTACTCAAGAGGTGTCACTACCTAAATCTGGGGAGAAAAATACAGATGTACCAGCTAAATTTTTAGAAGGTGTTGACGACGAAGAAGAAGAAACAACGGAAGAGCTACCACCATCGTACAATTCATTGTTTTCACAAGCTTCTTCAAGTACACAAACTACAACAAAAATGAAACCTTCACCCAAGTCCGCGCCTCAATCAAGTAAGAAATCTTCACAACCTCCACCACCACCATATCCGTACTGCCATCTATATGTAGAGACTCCATCACAGCCTACTACAGAACCAGAAAACAAAAAATCATCGTCATGTGTAATTATTTGACACCTCTGTTGTTGGATATGGAGGATAATTGAACAGATTTTTATTTGAAAGGGTGTAAACCTCGCTAAACTCGTAGGCACATATTTCCTTCCTTTCCCCACGGAAGAGATGAAATTGTGTCAGGTATTAGAAATAGTCTGTTGTTCACTTGTCTGTCTTCATATCTAATGTTGCATGTTTGTATATATTTCCAGGAAGAACTGGAAAATACAGTATACCGGGAAATGTTTGCTGCAGTTGAATTTTCGCCTTTTTCGCATTTCGTTACGGGGCGAAATTATCATTACAGATGATATAAGTAAACAGCATACTATACATAATACATATGTAATTTAATGTGAAGGGTGAAATTGACATTGATCGAAAACTGATTTTGTGGACGAAGGACGAAAGTTTGACTGGGCGAAAATGTCCCGGTATACAGTACGCAGTATGAGGTATAAACCGAGATGTACATTTCAAACCATCGGCTGTCATTCACAATGAGCGAACACATATAAATGTACCCCGTTAATAGCAACTACAGTATACCTAGATTCCATTTATCTTGAATGTATGTAAACAAAAATTCAACGACATAGTGTTAAGTTTTCTATAATTTTGGACGTTTAGAGTCATGTACATGTATGTTTCTATAAGCTAGTTGTTGCACCTTGTTTACCTTTGTGGAAAGCCTGACAACTATTTTTGAGGGGATGATACATGATGTAATTACTCTTTTGGAGGGGGATGATAATGATGTCATTGCTCTTTTGGAGGGGGATGATACATGATGTCATTGCTCTTTATTTTGGTGACTCCTTAGTTCGTCTTGTTGTCCATAATTTTTGCGTTGTGTGTTGACGCTGTGGTATATATTTCTTTTACTTTCTTCATTGTAAACAAAACGAAGTAAGTAGTCATCACTCCATCGTATTCTACGCATCCATAATATCCCCGTCTATCTGTTTCCATTTATATTGTTTACTTAATAATTGTTTATAAAATTGTGCATGTTAGTTGAGCTCAAACTGATTAATGTATGATTTTTTAGTACATTATAAACAAATGTAACCATTTTACATTATTTTGTACAATTGTTTTCTTTCGTTAACCGTTTTTTGTTTTCACAAATAAGTAATCGGGATATTTGAATACTTTCTGTTGGTGACATAGCTCCATTTTAAACAAATGAATATTATTAAAGATGTTTTTATGGATATTTCATATGTTTGAAGTAGTTATTAATGTTAGAATTAGGTACATATAATCACATTTTAGGATCCCTGTCTACAGTCCAGAAATTGGCGCTATCATAAAATTTCAGATAATTGACAGGCTACTTTGATACTATAGTATTTGTATATTTTGGCCAACCGAACGACATGAGGATAGTTTTCAAACCCTGGTGTTCATTTTGCTTCGCGAGGTAGGTCTGGAGTAGTAGGTGAAATACCTTCGGAAAGTAGCCACTGTCTTAAAAATAATTTATCTTTTTCGTATAATTTTAAACTATATTTTGCCAGATTTAGAATTCATGTTTGTAAGTCCTTGATATGAGCTCATTATATTAGATCATATCTTAAATATGAGTTTTTTTAATCAAGTTTGAAGTATGGCTGCTAGAGTGTCGTATAATATGATGATTTTTGTCGTATTTATATCAATTAATATAGCAATGTTTTTGATAAATCTACACCTTTAAATGAACCATTTTCAATAGCTGTTAATGTTTTGCAACTTTTCACAAACTTGTATTTAAAGATATATTCAGTACTGAGTTGATTCAAGTAAAGTGCTAAATCGTCATTCAGGTAGGATCCTAATGTGTTGGCAATACACGAGTTATCTGTGTGGGGACGTGGCATTTCTTGGATTTTGACCTAGATTTACATTGCGGCCGGGTGTCATCGACGAAGTAGTAGAAGATGCTTACAGTTCCAAAACACCGGGCCTTATTATATTTTTTAATGTTCTCCATGTAAGTATTTCCCTTGTTTATAATTTGCCGTAGTTTTATCGATTTTGAGTTCGAATTATGGTTTTGTTGACACCTCTGTATCCTCTTGTTTTTTTGACCATTTCTTAAATTACCTCCATGTATTATTATCTTGTTATTTTTGTCCACTTTTTAAAATTACCCCCATGTATGATATATTTTTTACTTGAAATCTATTTCCAATTAAGGAGATAAAATGGTTGAGTATCGTAAAACAATTATCAAAGATATTTTTCGTGATAATTATTAATTGAGTTCTGTTCAGAAAGTACTGTCTTTCTCTTGATACAACTATTTTCGAGTAATTTACATTTGAGCTAGCTTGTGGTTTCAAAACTTCAACGTAATATATACGTGTTGAATGAGCCGCGAATCGAAAACCCCACCAATAAATACAGGGAGGTTGGTTCCTGAGGTTAAATTTTTATCCATATTACACATGATAATATCTGTTTTATCATTTTATTATAAATGCAATGTAATACTTTATCACACGACAAGGTAATTATTACTTATTTCTTAAATGTTTATGTATAGCGGTTCTTTTGACCCAAACAGTAGTAATACTTTGGTACTGATATTAATGCTTAGGAGTGTAATTCAACATAGTTTTTCTAAGGATTGTCATTCTGTGTTATTTTTATATAAATACATATTTTTATTCGCACTACTTGGCCATATTACTCCAGGACCTTTGTGTATTTTTGAAGTTTATTTTTGAAAAATCATATTTACATTTACAAAACGTTAGAAATTGTATACTTTTGTGCCATAATATATTTTTATTATATTTCTTTTTGACATTCTAATGCATTTTTTATGTTATACACATGCATTTTACATACCGTATGGTATCGAAAGCTTTTAGTAGTGTAGACTACTTATATATACATACATGTATATGTATATATTGCCTTAAGTGATAATGAACAGATGATGAAACATGTATATATGATTTATCGACAATGTTTTCTTGACATTATATATTTTATCGACAATGTTGCCTTGTGTCATGATAAGGTAAAGGATACCACAAATTTAAACTTTATTATTACCATAGGTGCTTTTTAAAAGTAGCATTCCTTAAAAATCACACTTTGCCATGCATTTTACAAAATTATAGTTGTCCAAAGTTTGAATGTTTGAAACTACAGGGTCATACCCGGTACGTTGCCATTGCAAACCTTATACTTTATCTATTCTGCCATCCAGGAATTTTTCTTGCACTGCTTCAAAATGAGTATCCCATTAATAAACCGTATATTCTAGGGCAATAAGCTAGAAAAAAATGTCTGAGAGGAACTCTTCTTTGCGATGAAAACTGATGCATTGGTATCCTTTACCTTATCATATGGTGAAATTTACATACAACGCTGTTTACCTCTTACAGAATTCATGACATGAAACTGTTAAAAAAGTTGTGGATGTACCGTAGATATTTCCTCATTATTCATCGTGTATCTGAAATATTTGTTCTTATCACACGTTAACTGCTGGATTTGTTGAAATTTACTTCATTATCAGTGACTTCGTGCACCAAGTGCACGTCGTAAACACACTTTTTTTCTTAAGCGATTCATGGAATGTGTCCAGAAAGTCAATGTTGTTTTGACCTCATGAATATTAAAAAAATAAATTTCATTCCTGAAATATTTTGGGAAATAATACAAAATATATTTGTCAAAATTTCCCTATTCATTAAAATATTTCCCGCTGCCACATGTTTTAAGATGTAATTGCATATTGCTCTTTTTTTTGTATTTTATCAGCTGAGACATTAGGTGTCGACTTCTAGTTTGATGATATCTAGGACCAAGAGTAGGACGTTGTTTACAGATGATATATATTTATATTGAAACATTGAAATTTCCATAAAAAAAAATCATAACACTACTTACAATTTGAAATGTATATAATGAGACAATATGACGACCGAACAAAAGTCGTAATCTATTGAACATTTACACGTTTCTAATTTTAACATTTCGGAATAAGGTTTTGTTGAAATAAAAATTATTTAAGAATGCTTGTTAAAAAACTATTTAAAACATTTCACAAAGATATCTAAAAAGTTGATTGTGGGAAATTATCTGTGTGTTGGGCGAGTTGGACGAGTTAAAAGAGTTAAAATGTAATAATTATTTGTATACTCAATAAATTTGGATTCAAAACGAGACAGTTATTAATGGTGTATCAATATACTACAAACCATATACATTGCACGTAGAAATAAAGATGTTTTGAACTTAATTGGGGTATTGTTGTTGTGTTTTAATAAAATATGCAAACGGACAATTTTGTGTATTGTGTCATGGTCTCGTTTCATTTTCACATGGATATATATGACAGCCAACTATATATTATTTTCCCCTATCTATGTATTATTTGGCTGTCACATGGCCAAAATGCTATTTTGACTGCTAAAGAGATGCATGTACTTTGGGTTCTCATTATTGTTTGATATAAACTCACAATACTAATACCACCAAATATTGATAAAGGTCACACATATACAGATTCTGTGATATTTCATCACATGATACATGATTGGTTCTGTTTTTTGCAATTAACTTTATCTTCATTTTTTATTTTTATTTTTCCATATCTTTCGTTACATTGCAAAAAGTACATTCAGGATTTTTCTCTCGCTTGCATATACATTTCAGCACTAATTTTACTCACAACCACAAGCACAATTAGAGCACAATGGTCATTCATTCAAGATAACATTTTCTAATTTCATTTTGGGTTTTTTCGTTTCATTCTATTATAAAATATGAGAGCAGTTCATTTCACCTGGAATAATCAAAAGTCTTAGAAATCGACATTTCCTCAAAAGGAAATTATACTTTTATAGTAGAAAAAAAGCTGTTTTTATAACTAATAGTTTTAGTAGGAGGTAAATTAAAGAATCTTTCATTTCTAAATTATTATGTTTCAGTTATGTTCAGGTTATTGAAATTGACTGGACTAATATAGAGGTGTAGGTTTATCATTTTAACCATTTGTTTTTAGGCATATCAAGAGATGTATATAGTGCGACCTTGTATTTTCTCCAATATACCTCCTTGCAATAAAACCAGTCTGATTCATATTTATTAATTTATCTAAAACTTATTCTACCTGCTATTGAACCAGATGCTATTTTACATATTATATTCAGTAATGAAATTGGCCGCCAATTCTTTAAAAACTGCCTGGGTTAGTATCCTTTGGGTTGACATGTAATTATACCGTCTTTGAGTTATAGATAATTTTCCAATTATAAATCTGCAATTGATAGACCATACTACAAAATACCTTAATTTCCCCAGAAACATTCATCTGCAGGGGTCCCCACATTAGTCGCCTCCTACGATACAAGCAGGTGTATTATTTTCCCGTCCCTCACCTGCAGGGGTGCAGGTACCCGTAAAAAGGAATAGACATTGACAATGAATGAAAGTGTGGTCGTGTGGCCACTTTATATTGCCTTTATTGAACTGTGACATAAAGATAGACATTCCCAAACTTTTATTGTTTCAATAACTTTCATTTTCATGTACAAATAATGATGCTGCAATGAATGGGTATTTGAAGAGCCGAGTAAACAGTCCGAATGTAATAAATTATTTACACATTTCAGATGAACATTTTCATGTCACTCGACTTCCAATATTAATTAACTACACAGACTGAAAATAACATCAAGATAATTGTCAAGAAATTAACGAAATTTGTCGACTAAACATACCTGTGTTCGTTCAGTCCTACCCTATCAACCTATCAGCCCTATACTGTTAGTACCCCACTCTAGTGTAAGTGTTGTACCAGTGGAAATACATATTCGTTCTTTTATCATAGTATATTTTGTAGAAACTTATCTGCATTCACGTTAAATATCCTTATTCTAGGACAGAATTCATATCATGTCGATAATTTATGTTGTGTATTTTCCCTCGTAAACATGTCCGTTAAGGTTATTTACTTTGACTGCGGGTCAATTCCGATTCGTACGTATACGTCTCTGATTCTAGCCTATTTGTATTGCTGTAAATTGTATAATATATTGCAAAATTATTGTAATATTTCAGAGATTATATTGTGTAAATATTGTTATTTTGTGTTGCATTGTATGAACGTTGTGATGTTATTGTATAGTGCAGCGAATGTCACCGAGTCAGTTGGAGCTGAGTCCGAGACTGGGTCAGGCGAGACAACTCGTGTAGAAGGAATAGTGTCTTTTTTAAACAGTTAATAATGGTCCTGAATTGGATATTGTCACGGAAAATAACGTCAGCTTTGTTTTATTATGTATTTCAGATAAATATCTTTGTATACAGATTTAGTCACGTAATGTGAACAGACTGTCAAATAACTTAAGAAATTATGTTAAGTATTGTTATTAGTTAAATAAAGGAAAATGTTATATAACTTGTGTCGGATCTTGAATAAGATTGTCACAGGAAATTTATATACGAAAGTAGGATTTTTTATAAATAATTGTCTGATAACCTGTATCGGCCGTGATTTCGGTGAACAGGAAAACTTTCATTACGTAGGGTTTTCATAAGTAATATAAGCGTTAAGCTATATTCATTTGTCGGTTAACGATAAATTGTTGTTTCTATTCTATAATGTTCAGCTAGTGCGTATTTATGTAATAGCCAGACTCAGTGTAATGTAGATTACATCACAGGCCAGCTCATTATATTTTGGTGATAACTTTTGACTTGCTGTATATTTTATTCACGCTACCAAGTATTTGACTTATATTGATCAGCGGTCAGAAGTACCATTCTATTGTACATAATTTCACTTTGATTTGTATTGTTTCTTTATCATACATAACAGGGATGTGCATCCCTGTACATAATGAATAAATCCAATGCATCCTAACTACGTTGTTAAGTTACTTTAACAATTATAAAATTCTTCACATTTCCAGACAGTAACTAAAAAAAGATTGCGCAATTGAAACAAGAGGCCCATGGGCCTAAACGGTCACCTGAGTCTACAGTATTTATTTTTGTTGTTGAAATATGTACCAATTTGAGTAAAATATAGTATAATGTTAACTTGACTTTGTCAGGACCATGAGCTGATCATTCCTAGACCAATTTTAAGTGAGATCGGCCTATTAGAACTTAGTAGCAAAATAGCGGCCATGGCAGCCAAATTGTATTTCTGATTGACCCGAAAAATAACAACACTTTGTCAGGACCATGAGTCAATCATTCCTACAAAGTTTCAGTTCAATCGGCCTAGCAGAACTTGACTTTAAGTTTGAAATAGTTTTTCAAAATGGCGGCCGTGGCGGCCATATTGGATTTCTGATCGACCCGAAAAATAACAACACTTTGTCAGGACCATGAGTCGATCATTCCTACAAACTTTCAGTTCAATCGGCCCAGCAGAACTTGACTTTAAGTTTGAAATAGGTTTTCAAAATGGCGGCCGTGGCGGCCATATTGGATTTCTGATCGACCCGAAAAATAACAACACTTTGTCAGGACCATGAGGCGATCATTCCTACCAACTTTCAGTTCAATCGGCCCAGCAGAACTTGACTTTAAGTTTGAAATGTAAAATGTTAACGGACGACGGACGACGGACGACGACGGACGAAAACGGATAGCAATAGGTCACTTGAGCTAAAGCTCAGGTGACCTAAAAATCTGGTATGAATGTAGGTACGGGTTGACGATTACGGATTGCCGGTGCACGTGGTACCACGGACTTATAGATAACAATTCAAATCTCCGTGGTGGTACGGAACGACTGGTAGGCTATACTACGTGCTGCTGAAAAGAGCTGCCTAAAACCGGGACCTGGACTGACAGCAGCCCTCCAAACCTCCGGAATATCATATTTGTATCCAAAACAGCGAACACGTAAACTTCTTTCACTTGTTCGAATGGGTAACTCTCGAGATAATCCGAAAGAAAATCCAAGGCGCATTCGCGTTGCAAAATTCAATCATGCGTAGATCACATTCATGATTGTTTGCTCAACTTGAAATTAACGAACATCCGGAATGAATATTCTATCCAATATAATTTTGAATAAGTAGAATTCAGAAAATGGGATATAGTATAGTTTTAAAAGTGTTTTAACACAATGAACAAACAAATAAATGTAAATTAAAGGATTCTTTTCAAAATTCCTATATTTTAATTCGCTTTACTGACAGAAAGCTAACAACGTTATAGCTTGCGATGCAACCAGAAACCAGAGACGTATAATACGTCTCTGCAGAAACCAAGGTTTCAAAAGGAAATATTGAGTATATATAGGCCTAACAAAGACGACTTTTTTCGTATTGGTGCAGAGAGTGTTACATAATTAAGTAGGCGTAAAACACATGAGTATCGAGGATGCAAAATTGGCGCTAGAATGTCCGGCTGCAATTTAATCAATGGATAACAATTGTAACATAACACGAGTTCCTGCCACACAGGTGCCTGGATTGTATAGGGTTATACAACCTCATGTATCATAACACAGTGAAATACCGACATTGTATTGTATAATATCGATTTAAGCAGAGACGTATTATATGTCGATCTCTGATTTAAGTTATAAATATGGATTTTCCATAGATAGTACTCTACGTTTCTTGTCGAATAACTACGTATACACGTCAGGGCTATTGTGACGTCACAGTTGGCAGTGCCCGTTGTTTTATACTTTTCACACTAAACCCTTCACTCTGATTGATCGTTTTTGTCTGAAAATATTATAAAGTGTAATTTGTTACAGTGGAAAAATCAACTTAATTTTTACTGCAAAATGTTAAGAAATGTTGGAATTTCAACTAACACAATATATGCAACAATTAAATGTGTATTCGACAGATTTAAGGGTACTCAGAGACGTATATAACACATATGGCTTTATACGTCTCTGGGGTACTCAACTCAAGTTTTACCAGATTCTATATATTAATTAATTATAAACCCATAAAATACATATGCTAAGAATGTGACAAATCAAGTTGTTCCATTTCTGAATATGATTTAATGATTGATTGTCTTTTGTTATCAAGGTTTAGTGGTTGTTTCATTTCTTTTTATGGTTTCGTGGTTGTTCTGCTTTTTTGCATTCATGCCTGGTACTTTTTGTAGTGCAGTCACCGTTTCCTAACAGGAGGAATGCTTTGTAGTGTACAGTTCTGTATTTTCAGTCATTCACATCAATGGACAGTATATGCAGAGACGTATATTATACTGGCTTTATATGTCTCTGGTATATGTAATATATCGCATTTATATATGTTACTTTTGGAATTCTGGGTATCTCTCTCTATATATCTAAATAGATTTCGTTCAAAATATTTTACACACATGTTAATACATGCAATTTATTCTTTCAACCATAATAATATTTGGAAATAAAGTAGTTTACATTCTATTGTATTCTTTGTTATGCTTGGCAATTTTTCCGTGCGAAAATCAATGTCCAGTTAATTATAAATACTAAATTTACCAATATCTGTCATTGTATTGCTTGATTGCATTTTAACGTCACTTTGCAATATTATTAGTAGGCCTATATATATTTCGCAACATTATTTCGCAATACGATTGCGCCTTATAGTGTCGGAAGTCCTCGGGAATTATTCATTCCTTTACACAGTAACCAACTTGTTTACAAATGGCTGTGGATATTGGGTAAGTTCAGTATGTATACAACACCGATGCACGAAGTGAATAACATAACGTACAGTTACAGATGTAACGTAGCAGCACCCTTCCAGTTACTTCCATGATTTCTAGAAATTAACTGAAGTGGGGATTGATTACTAAACGATACTCATCCTCTTCTTCCTCATCTTCTCCTTTCCCACTCTTCCATCATGTGATAATGGAAGGCCGAATTCATGTCATTGTATTTTTCTCTGGGCATAAGTTCTGAAATGATCTCACTTATTTGACAGTCTTGTTGTTGTCAGAGTTGTTTTGATAAAAAGAATGTAGATAGGCCTAGTAGACAGACACTCTACCAGTGGAGTTACCTGGTCGCCAATGATCAACCCAGTCCAGTTCTGCTTCATTTTTCTAAAAGAGGAGATAGCCACAGTCTACTACAGTAGTTATTTTGGACCAAATGGTAATTCTCATTCCAGATGGCTCCATGCTCTCCGGAGGAGTAGTTTTTTGTAGTGAAGATTGTAGCCTGTTTCTGGACTCTTTCCATCAAAGGCATCATCTCGATGCACTATAACTTTACAGGCTCTATTTAAATGGTCAAACAGTTTATAAGTTGTACTATCTCAGTGTGCCTCTACCATTATTGGATAAACTACATTATTTAGGTATGTTACAGTTGTAATACCAGTTTATATCACAAATTCATAGGTTCAGTTAATTAATTCAGCATATTTCATTATTTGCTGACTTGCAAGATTTCTTACATATTAGAAACATGACATGTAGTTGTAACAGGAATGAGAAATAGTGTGCTTCCACCAGGGATCGAACCCTCGATCTGTCTCCAGGTTCCTACTCGGACACTCTACCACTGAGCTGAAGGAAGATTCCCTCTAGCTTGAATGAAGAAGGCGACCATACTCCTATTTACAATTAAAACCTGCCACACTATGTATACTCCCCCTTTTAAAATGTGTTCGCCCTTGTACACCACAATCCCTGTCACCACATACAGGGGGGGCACGGACACCATTTGTAACAGGAAAGAGAATAGTGTGCTTCCACCGGGGATTGAATTCTCGATCTCCAGGTTCCTAGGTGGACGCTCTACCACTGAGCTATAAAGGGTAATTCCCTCTAGCTAGAATCTAGAAGGCGACCGCAATCCTATTTAAAATTAAAATCTGTCACATAGGTATGGATGTCATCATGACTGAGTGAAACTGTACCAGTTCAGAGTTGGATCACATTTAGATCTACGTACTAGAAGATCTGAGCCACTTTTTTCCTACAATCTGATTTCTTTCATATTTGGAATGGAAAGAAACATGCTTTTGGCATGTGTTCTTGGTATACATTCCTTATTTATTCACATTTGACAGACATGGTTTCCAATCCATTATAAACTTTGTTATGCCAAAGATAAAACTTATGAAACTTCTTGAAGCTGGAGTGCTAATGGGAAAGGACATAGAAGACACATTCTGTCATTCCATCAAAATCAACATCATTTACGGTCAATTCTTAGACAATTTAGATCACATATAAAATACATATAAACATTAAATCATGGAGTCTTAAATTTATTTCATATAATGTGCTGAAATCAGTTACTAGCTGGTATACCCAGGTATGTGTAAACTAAAACTACATGTACATATAATTTTTACAATTAAGTAAATAAAGTTCTTTTGAAGAGTTGTGGTATCTTGTACTATTCACAGTGCTCTAGATCTGTTAGCTTGTATAATACAACCGAAGGATTGTTTCATTGTGTACCGTTTATTTCTTTATTTGCAGCTCTATGTTCCCCAAATCAAAAATGGAGGAGGCCATATAAGCAATACAGTTCTTAAACTAAGCACACATCACTTATGAGTTGTAATGGCTGCCTCTAAACAGGTGGACACTACAGACCAGCAGGAGACACCCCTACCCCTGGGCTGGCGAAAGGCTAAAGCTGTCACACCCGACCGTAGGGCTCGATTCTACTTTGTCAACCACAATGACTGCTATACTACTTGGAGTGATCCCAGGATTTGTAAGTATCCTTATAAGTCCCCCACCGGGTACCGGAGGGGACTATAGTTTTGCGTCATGTCTGTCCGTCCTTCCTTCCGTCCTTCCGCTATCTTGTCCGGGCTCTATCTCCTACACTACTAGTCACAGGAACTTCATACTTGTTGTATGGGTTCAAATTGGTGAGGGGATGTGTCGTGTATTAAAAGTAGGTCACTCTGACCTATTTTTTGACCTTTGACCTACATCAAAGAAAAAGTTTGTCTGGGCTCTATCTCCCACACTACTAGTCACTGGAATTTCATACTTGGGGAATGGGTTCACCTTGGTGAGGCGATGTGTTGTGTATTAAAAGTAGGTCACTCCGACCTACATTTTGACCTTTGACCTGCATCAAAGAAAATGTTTGTCTGGGCTCTATCTCCTACACTACTAGTCACTGGAACTTAAACTTGGGAGGATGGGTTCATCTTGGTGAGGCGATGTGTCATATAACAAAGTAGGTCACTCTGTCTTTGACCTTTGACCTGCATCAAAGAAAAAGTTTGTCCGGGCGAATCGAGCTTATGGAATGGTGCGGCGTCCGGCGTCAACTTTTTATTTTAAACAACTTCTTCTTAGTAACCAAAAGACCTAGGGTGATGATATTTGGCCAGAAGTATGCTAGGATGAAGGGCTACCAATTTTGTTCAAATAAATGACCATTATAAATGTTCAAGGTCACAGGGGTCAAATATGTTAAAATCTTTAAACAACTTCTTTTGAATAACCGAGATGCATACAGTAGGGTGATGATATTTGGCCAGTAACAGGCTGGGGTGAAAGGCTACCAAGTTTGTTCAAATAAATGACCTTGACAAATATTCAAGGTCACAGGGGTCAAATATGTTTAAAACCTTATGAATATATATTTGGCCAGTAACATGCTGAAATGAAGGGCTAGAAAGTTTGTTCAAATAAATGACCTTGATTTATATTCAAGGTCACAGGGGTCAAATATGTTTATAACCTTTTAACAACTTCTTTTGAATAACCGAGAGGCCTAGCTAGGGTGATGATATTTGGCCAGTAACATGCTGGGATGTAGGGCTACCAAGTTTGTTCAAATAAATGAACTTCACCTATTTTCAAGGTCACAGGGGTCATATATGTTAACAACTTTAAACAGCTTCTTCTGAATAACCAAAATGCCTCGGGTGATGATATTTTGCCAGTAGCATGCTGGATGAAGTGCTACCAAATTTGTTCAAATGAATGACCTTTATCCATTTTCAAGGTCACGGGGGTCAATTGTCTTAAAAAATCTTTAAACAACTTCTTCTGAATAACTAAGAGGCCTAGGATAATGATATTTGGCCAGTAACATGCTAGTATGAAGGGCTACCAAGTTTGTTCAAATGAATGACCTTGACAAATATTCAAGGTCACAGGGGTCAAATATATTTAAAACCTTTAACAACTTCTTCTGAATAACCAAGAGGCTTAGCATAATGACATTTGACCAGTAATATGCTGGGATGAAGTACAAATGAATGACCTTCGCCAATATTCAAGGTCACAGTGGTCAATTTATGTTTAAATCTTTAAATGACTTGTTCTTTATAATCAAAATGTCCAGGGTAATGATATTTTGCCAGAAGCATGCTGGATTGGAAGACTATAAATTCTGTTCAACCTAAAGTCGACATTCAAGGTCACAGGCGTCATATGTTAAAACTTTTAATAAGTTCTTATGAATCAAACACTGATATTCTGCCTGTAGCTGTATTATAGTCCACTTTTAAGATTACAAGTGTGACATTAATACCAGGTGAGCGATTCAGGCCCATTGGGCCTCTTGTTAATTGAATAGTAATTAGGCTATTTGTTGTTACAGATGACTCAGAACCAGTCCAGCAAGGTTTGTTTCTATATCTTTACCATTTTGTCAATCATGTCAAACTGAACTGTAAACCTTTTCCAATTCTTTGATATTAGAAAGTTAAAGACCATAAGAACAAGTTTGTGAACCACTCTTACATGCGATCATGATTTATTGATTTATGGCGTTTTATGGATTTGGACACACTGTGGCCCTCTCAGTATCTATAATCATGAACAGATTGAGTTTGAAATTTATAAGATTGAAAGCTTTAAGAAGATTGACAGTCACTATTAATTGCAAGACCTTGAAAGCTCTTGACAATTTTGATAATCCTTTTATTAGAGTTGAGCATCATTTTGGGAATCATTGTCCTTTGTTGATTTGGGTGGACGGTGTCTGATAAATATCTGGAGTAATTATTTACTAATTAACATCAAACTTTGTAAAAAGTTTAATTACCATGAAAACTTTGATAGGCTTGGCTTGATATCACTTAATTTGTTCAACAATAATTTTTCCAGTTATGAACACTTAATTCTGCTAAAATGTTATTTCTTCTTAATATGTAAAGTATTACCAGTATTTTATAAACTGCAACTTACTTGTAACTTTATAAACAAGGTTTAAATATAATAAAATCTTCAGATAGTCTGATAAACATCATTATATTGTAGTTAATGGAGAGTAAACATTTGTCACAATTGGTACATGATAGGTGTATGACATACAGCTACAGGGCAATGATGTTCAAGATACATTTTGTATAATTTGTTTACAGAGCAGTCTGTACTGGAATACATAATAAGAGCGTATGACTTTCTCAATGCTAAACATGGTGACAGAGACCGTCAGCGCCAAGAATTTGAGAATAACTGCAGGCATTATACTCAAGTGGGGAATGAGGAAAGCATTCAAGCTTGTCTTAACGCCTTGCAGGAACAGATTTGTGTCAAGAATTTCCCCCCACCACATTCAGTACCGGACGAGATGGTTGCCAATACGTTTAAACAACTTCAAAGTGTGATACAGTAAGTCCTTTGATCATGACCAAGTTATCATGTTGATTTAGATTATAATTAATAAAATACATTATTTTTTGTTATTTTTTGTACTTATACGGACGGCAAATTGAAGTATTTTTGCTACTTTCTATTTTGACTCGATCAACTATAGATCATCCAATAGTGATTGTTGTTTCATACAATTTCAAATTCCTAGAAATATCTTTAAATGTATGATTTATTTTGAATATCAACCCTTGGGGAAAGATTCTTAAGTCACCAAACATATGGCTTAAATTATTGTGAATCACAACCACGACCTACAAACTAGTTTGTGATAAAGCGGTATATAAGAACCTCAAATTATTATTATTATAAACAAGAGTCTAATACCTAAGAATCTCACCCTTGGGTTAAGATTTCCTTTCTCGTACCCAACCTGTTAATCTTCACCACTAATGCTCAAAACACAGTAAAAATGGATGATGATAATGACTTATTCTTCATGACTACTTACAGAGTGTGTATACGAGAGGGACGGGTCACACAGGAAACCTGTCAGGACTTGTTGTTTGAATTCCTCCTGAGTTTGTTACGGTACGGACCGGGATCGTCTGCCTCTTACTTCATTGGTGCAAGATTGATCAGAACGGAAAACATGGAGGAGTACTTTGAGGTAGACAAATACCAGTCTTCTACCAAACCAAGGGATGGACCAGACCCGAAGGCCAATCCTTGTATCATATCTGTATTAGATTTTTCATGCCCAGCAATTTATGTATTGTTATGGGGTGGGGATCTCAACTGTTTCCAAGGTGTGATTCAGAAACTAGGTCCCTAGAGTTGTGGCCAGACCACAGGATCAATTCTAATATCATGACTGCATTCGTCTTTTTATATGCCCAGCATTTGTATATACAGATTTGGGGTGGGGATCTCAACTGTTTCAAAGTTATGACCCAGGGTTTAAGTCTGCGAGGGTGAGGCAGACCCTGGAGTCAATTCTAATATCATGACTATATTCGTCTCTTAATGCCCAACAATTGTATATATAGTTTTGGAGTGGGGATCTTAACCGTTTCAAAGTGATGACCCAGGGGTTAAGTCTCCAAGGATGGGGCATACCCTGGGGTCAGTTCTTAAATCATGACTGCATTTGTCTCTTTATGCCCAACAATTGTATATACAGTTTTGGGGTGGGGATCTCAACCGTTTCAAAGTTATATTTTATGGCCCAGGGACTATGTCTCCAAGGGTGGGGCCGTACCCCCGGGCAATCCTGGAAGCATATGTGCATTTTCTTCATACTCAACAATTGTATATATGGTTATAGGGTGGGGATCTCAACCATTTCCAAGCAATAAACTATTTTTGACCCCACCCTTTAGCCAAGGGATCAGGCCCACTTAAATTGTACGCTTTGAATCCATGCCTCCCATTAATGCTTCCAACCAAATATGATTGATATCCAGTGCATAGTTCTACAGAAGAAGTCATTTATAGCAATACAGCCAAATTGCCCCCTTTTGGCCCCACCCCTCAGCACCCTGGGGGGTCAGCCCGTCTATTGGTATAATTTTGAATCCCCACTACCTAGGGATGCATCCAGTCAAATATGGTTGATATCAATCTTTATAGTTCCAGAGAAGAAGTTGCTGAAAGCAATATAGCCAAATAACCCTTTTTGGCCCCGCCCCTCAGCCCCCTGGGGGGTCAGCCCCACCATTTGTACACTTTATAATCCCCGCCTTCTCATGAATGCTTCTGACTAAATATGATTGATATCCAGTGAATAGTTCTACAGCAGAAGTCATTATAGCAATTTTAGCCAAATTGTCCCCTTTTGGCCCCGCCCCTCTGCCCCCTGGGGGGTCAGCCCCACCATTTGTATAATTTTGATTCCCAACTACCTAGGGATGCTTCCAGTAAAATATGGTTAATATCCATCTTTTAGTTCCAGAGGAGAAGTCGCTTAAAGAAATATAGCCAAATTGACCCATTTTTTTATTTTTTTTTAGGCTTTGAACAGAGAAGGACTTACCAGAATGATTGACAGTTTGAAGGAGTGGCATTATGTACATGAGGATCCTAAGAAATTTGTGGCCGAATCACATTCTTACTACTGGGGAGACTGTATCATCAAACTCATCAAAATCATCCTTGGGTAAGCAATTAACACTATATTTGTTGTAGATATCTCAGTGGATTGACCTGCATAAGGTTTGGAAATCATTACAAACTAATTCTATTTCAGTCATAGGAAAATTAGTAACATTTTATTATGTAGGTATGTTGCGAAAGGCACTGATCATGAACCATGGTAGGCATATTCAAGGATGCAGTGTGTTTTGTTAATCATTGATACAGTACCTACGGATGACATACTTGAAAAATTGACCAACTTATCACTTTTAGCTGAGCCCAAAATGTCTGCAACACACTGACAGACAAACTTCTTAGATTTATGATTGTTGTAAAATAAACGAAAGTATAATTTTAAGCTGCCAATGCTAGTTAGCCAGAAAACGTGTCTTCAGTTTAAATTGTATTTATAATGTTAAGTTCCCTTATAAGCTTTGTTAGGTCACCTGAGCTTTAGCTCAAGTGACCTATTGCTATCCGTTTTCGTCCGTCGTCGTCCGTCGTCCGTTAACATTTTACATTTCAAACTTAAAGTCAAGTTCTGCTGGGCCGATTGAACTGAAAACTGGTAGGAATGATCGCCTCATGGTCCTGACAAAGTGTTGTTATTTTTCGGGTCGATCAGAAATCCAATATGGCC
>NW_018408770.1:1122742-1128749 GCF_002113885.1 Mizuhopecten yessoensis | reverse complement strand
TTTTTCGGGTCAATCAGAAATACAATTTGGCTGCCATGGCCGCTATTTTGCTACTAAGTTCTAATAGGCCGATCTCACTTAAAATTGGTCTAGGAATGATCAGCTCATGGTCCTGACAAAGTTAAGTTAACATTATACTATTTTTTACTCAAATTGGTACATATTTCAACAACAGAAATAAATACTGTTAACTCAGGTGACCGTTTAGGCCCATGGGCCTCTTGTTTCAGATTCATGCAGGTATTGTTAGCTCACCTTGTCCAAAGGACCATAGTGAGCTTTATATATGCCGTGGCGCAGCGTCCATCGTCCGTCGTCGTCGTCAACTTTTTCTTTAAAGCTTATCTCCTCCTAAACGCCAAAGAGGATTTCAACCAAATTTGGACTGAAGCATCAGTAGGGACGGGCAATCATTTTAAAATAAATGAGGTTTGTTCGACCCCTGAGGCTAGGGGAGCAGGGCCCTGAAGGGGAACTTAGCTAAATTTGCTTTAAAACGCATCTCCTGCTAAAAGCCAGAAAGGATTTCAACCAAATTCAGTCTGAAGCATCAGTAAGGGAGTGCAATCATTTCTTGAATTAATGAGGTTGGTTCGACCCCTGAGGCCAGGGGGGCGGGTCCCCTGAAGGAGAATTTAGTTTAATTTGCTTTAAAACGCATATACTCCTAAACACTAGAGAAGATTTCAGCCAAATTTAGTCCGAAGCATCAGTAGCAAAGGGCAATTGTTTCTTGAATAAATGAGGTTGGTTCAACCCCTGAGGCCAGGGGGGCAGAGCCCTGAAGGGGAACTTAGCTAAAATTGCTTTAAAACGCATCTCCTCCTTAACCCCAGAGACGATTTAAACCAAATTGGCTCTGAAACTTCATTCGGGGAGGGCAATCATTTCCTGAATAAATGAGGTTGGTTCAACCCCTGAGGCCAGGGGGGTGGGGCCCTGAAGGGGAACTTAGCTAAATTTGCTTTATAACACATCTCTTCCTAAACGCCAGAGACTAATTTAACCAAATTTGCTCTGAAACTTCATTTTGGGAGGGCAATCATTTCCTAAATAAATGAGGCTGGTTTGACTCCTGGGGCTAGGAAGGCCAGGCCCTAATGGGAAAATTAAGTCTGAAGCATCAGTAGGGGAGGGCAATCATTTCCTAAATAAATGAGGTTGGTTCGACCCCTGAGGCCAGGGGGGCGGGGCCCTGAAGGGGAACTTAGCTAAAATTTTGCTTTAAAACGCATCTCCTCCTAAAAACCAGAGACGATTTTAACCAAATTTGCTCTGAAACTTCATTCGGGGAGGGCAATAATTTTCTAAATAAATGAGGCTGGTTCGACCCTGGGGCTAGGAAGGCCGGGCCCCAAAGAGGAAAATTATCTATTATTTTACTTTAAGATGCTAATACCCCCAATTGCCTGAGTGGATTGTACAAAATTTGGTCAAAAAAATTATTGATTTGACCCCTGCGGTCCTAAGAAATGGTACAGCTAGCTTATCATATTCTATGGTGTAGTTTTCATAAATTGTTAAAAATTGGTTTCTAGGTTTATAAAAGCTTATAGTTGAATGAAAATTAAAGTAATGTCTAATTAGACCCTGTAATATGATATACCGTAAATTTGCGGGTAAAGTGCGCACTCGGGTATAGAAAAAAATGAAAATAAAATGATTTTTTAGTGTTTGCCAAAGAATTTAATTCTTTGTTGTTTCAATCTTCAATCTTATCATATATGACCGACGACTCAAAATAAAACTATTTGAAGGGAGGTAATCCAATATGGCGGACCAGAAACTCGAGAATGATAACCCAAGAATGACTTGTTCCTGCGTATAGTGTGCACCCCCTTTTTGGCATGAAAATATTTACCTAAAAAAGTGTGCACTATACGCGCGAATTTACGGTATTACTTATTTCAAAATCTGTTAACATGGCAACTAGGAGGGTAAATAGGAATCACCCTGTCTGCATGTCCATCTGTCCATTATCCTTACTGGCTTGTAAGCACAACTCCTCCTAAACCATGTGTTGGATATTTTTGTAACTTGACACAGTGAAAGCACATCGTATGTAAATGTGCATGATGAAAGGAATTTGCAATTTGATTATTTTTCTTAGAGTCATGGCTCTTGAAATGTTCTGCTCCAGAAACCTTGTAAACACAACTCCTCCTTACCTGTTTTTTTTATATTTTGGTAACTTGGCAGTGTTAAACTACATCTTATGTACATGTGCATGAAGAATGGAATTTGTGATTTACCTATTTTTTCTGGAGTTATGGCCCTTGAAACTTTAACTTCTGCTCCAGAAATCATGTAAGTGCAAGCCGGGGTATATCTATGTGAGCTCGCTGACAGTTTGAATTGTTTGATAGTTATCAGGATAAGAATTTCTAGCTGATTTACTACACTAAACTCCTATAATACTACTTTTGATAGTGGATGTATGATATCAGGGTTAATATGTAAACTTGGTATAATTCCCAAATTTTCAGTAACTACAAAAGTGACAAAGTTTATGACCCAGAGATTCATCAACAGTTTCTGGATCTGTACCTGTTCTACTTCACAAAAATCAATGAGGTACCAGATGATTTTGTCTCCCATTTACAGTATGCAATGAAGAGGATAGCGACAGCTTACCCTGGCAAACATAATGAGAACCCATATCAAGTAAGATTTTTTTCTGTTGTAGTTCATCCATGACCTGTCATATCATCAATGTTATCACTGGAAGACTTTCTTCATGAATTCACATGACTTCAACCATTACATATGTGAACTTCTACTATATACATGTATTCATAAGACTTTTAGTTTGGTGGTGACAGACAAAATACTAAGACAAACTTATATTAATAGAATCCATCCCTGATGTGAGGTATGGATAAGGTTATTCAAACCCTCGGGATAAAATATTGAGCAGGAGACCCGAAGCTTTGCCGAGGGTCCTTTGCTCCATATTTTATCCCAAGGGTTTGAATAACCTTATCCTTACCTCACATCAGGGATGGATTCTTTTTCTTGCTTATTACCTAAAACCCCTAAAAACAGCTGCTCTTTTAGTAAAGTTGTAAACTGTCCGCACATTTCTCATTTGCATATGAAGCCCGGATGGCAGGTGTTTAGTGACGTGAATGACCCTGACTAACACCAAAACGTCATACAATGACGTCACGGACAATAACGTGACCCTAAAAGGTCACCATAATTCCCCCGCAAGTCTGCGCATGTAAGCGATCTAGACCCTTGGGTCGAATAGAATTTTCCAGCACTGCCGGAAATGCGAATATCTGGGTCTAGTATGCAAGAATGATGAATATAGACATAATGTAAGAGTCCCAGCATGCATGGTGATACCCTGTTCATAAGAATTTATTGTGGCCCTGGGTGATTTTCTCTGGATCCAATTTTTAGCTTACCGGGTCTGAAGGACCAGGGTTTAACTAAGCAATGGATATCAACAATATTTGGTTGGAAGCATCCCTAGGTGGGAGGATTCAAAACTGTGGGGGCTGATACCCAAAGGGGCTGAGAGATAGGGCCAAAAAGGGTAATTTGGCTGTTTTGCTATAAGCGACTTATTCTCTGGAACTAAGCAATAGATATCAACATTTTTTTGTTGGAAACATGCCTAGGTGGTGGGAATTAACAATTGTACAATTGGACAGGCTGATCCCTCGGGATAAGGGGTGGGGCCAAAAATAGTTTATAACTTGGAATTGATTGAGATCCTCACCCTATAACCACATACACAATTGCTGAGTATTAAGAGACGAATGCACATATGCCTCAAGGATGGCTCTGGGGTTTGACCCCACCCCTTCAGATTTAGTCCCTGGGTCATAACTTTGAAATGGTTGAGATCCCCTTCCCATAACAATATATACAATTGTTGGGCATATGGTGATGTCTATGAGCCATAAAATAGAGGACTGACCTGACATAAGGTTTTGTCCGATAGTGATAGACAAGTACAAATTAGGTGGCAAATTTAAAACTGATGCTTAAGAAAAATTCAACAGCCTGTATCAAAAACTTATTTTTATGCAAGAACCTGTATCACAAAAAGAAAATTGATTAAACAAAGGAGCTTTCCTGTAAGTAATTGATGTGTTGAAGGCATCGTCTATTAATCAACAAGTCGATTTAAGTAAGATGCACCTTTATAAGCATAAAATTGATTTAACAAAGGCACCGACCCTCTTATAAACAGGAATTTGATTAAACAAAGAAACCATCTCACAAATAGGAAATGGATTAAACAATTTAAAGAATCCTTCTTTTGATACAAAGTCAAATAAACTAAGAAACCCTCCAATAAACAGAAATTTAATTATAAAGAAACCCGCCTTTAAAGATACCATCCAGGAAGTTGAACAAAAGCTACTCTCTCATAAACATTATTAGCTCACCTATAGGCAGAGGGACTAAATTTTGTAAATTTGTTTGTGGGGAGGGGGAGGAGGTTGAGGGGCAGAGTGGCTAGCTGGGCCCAATAGGGGAAATAGAGCTAAGCATGCTTAGGAACAAAAGAATCAATTTTGTATAAACTGGGGTGTGTAGATCAGATGGGTCGGGGCCCATTAGGGAAAATAGAGGAAAACATTGAAAATCCTTCTCCTTTTGTACCGATGAAGGGATTTTGACCAAATTTGGTCTGGAGCATCATTGGCCAAAGGGTTCTCTGTTTTGTATAAACAGAGGGTATGGTCCCCCTGGGGACAGAGGGGCCAAATAGGGGGAAAATAGATTAATCTTTAAAAACTTCTTCAAAACCAATTGAAGGATTTTGACCAAAGGACTATGTATGGTTTGGGCCTGTTTTGGCCCCCAAATGCATCAAAATTCAAAACCTTTAAATGAACTTGAAATGACTGTTTCTTGAAATTTGAATACTTTCCAAATACGTTTATGAAAATATTTATTTATATTTCTAATAATTGTTGCCATGGTAACAAGTTCAAATTTGCATAAATTAGAAAAAAATGTATATTCAGTGAATATTGTGATATTTTGCAGTTTTTCTGCTAGAAACTATAGAGCACATGCTTGAACAAACTTAATATCAAAGGATAGTATTTAGGAACCTGTAATACATCTTAAGGAGAAATATAAAGTTTGTTTAAGAGTGCGCTCTATGGTAGCTAAGAGAAAAACTAGGTGAAAACCTGTCAAAATTGACTGAATAATCAAAATTTAATCATTTATGCAAATATGACCTGGTTACCATGGCAGCCAAAATTGAAAACACAAATAAATGTTTACATAATAGTACTGGGGAAGTATTCAAAATTAAAGAAACAGTCATTTTAAAGTTCTGTTGCAGATTTTTTGTTTTGATGGATTTGGGGGCTAAAAAAGGCCCAAACCATACATAGTCCTTTGTTCTAGAGCATCTTTGAACAAAGGAGCCTCAAGTTTGTATAAAAGGAGTTTGTTGGGGCAGAGGTGCAAGGCCCAATAGGGGAAATATAGGAATTTTGTTCTCCTACTATACAAGTGAAGGGATATAAACCAAATGCAGTCTGAAGCATGCTTAGGGACAAAAGTATCAATTTTGTATAAACTGAGGTGTGTGCCTCCTTCTTTGTGGCAGATGGGTGGGGCCCATTAGGGGAAATAGAGGAAAACATTAATAATCCTTCTCCTTCTGTACCGATAAAGGGATTTTAACCAAACTTGTTCTAAAGCATCTTTGGGCAAAGGGATTTTCATATCTATAAATGGTGGATGTGCCCCTTTTCCTTTAAAACGCTATATACCTTAACTGCTCAGAGGATTTTGACCAAATTTGGTCTGTAGCATCATTGCCAAAGGATTCTCAATTTTGTATAAATGTAGGGTATGGCCCCCCTGGGGGCAGAGGGGCTGGCCAAATAAGGGGAAAATAGGTAAATCTTCAAAAACCTTATTCTCCTTAACCAATATAAGGGTTTTGACCAAATTTGTTTTAGAGCATCTTTGGACAAAGGGGTCTCAAATTTGTATGAAGTTTTTAAACAGAGTTTGTGCC
>NW_018408770.1:1117698-1122725 GCF_002113885.1 Mizuhopecten yessoensis | reverse complement strand
CTCGCCCACCGCCCTAGGGGCCAGAAGGTAGGGGGGAAAAACAATTTTAAAAAATTGTTAAAGATCATCTATAGGCAAAGGGACTACATTCTGTAAATTTGTTTGTGGGGAAGGGGAGGAGGTTGAGGGGCAGAGTGGCTAGCTGGGCCCAATAGGGGAAATATAGCTTTACATTTTAAATCCTTCTCCTCCCAAGTGATTAGAGGGATTTTAACTAAATTTGGTCTCCAGGGGCAGAGGCGTTTGACCTAATAGGAGAAATAGAGATAAATCAATAAAATCCTTCACCTTTCATATTGATCTATGAACAAATATACAATTAATTGGCATGAAGAAAAGAAAACATGCCACCAAGATTGACCCGGAGGTCAAGAACAACCCCTGGAGACTACCTCCTTTTGACATAACATGTGAACTCATGTTCTTGGTGTCTTACCCATCCAAACAGATTTACATGTAGTTCTTCTTGCAACCTGTACTTCTTGTACTCCTTTGATAAACTGGTATGGTACACAGCAGGTTTTTAAATTGAAAATGAAATATTAGGTGAACCTCATGTGAGTTATTGCAAGTTGAATGCAAGTGATGGAAATTTAATTGATCACATTGCTTTAATTGTTTTGATAATGGAACCAGTAAGCACAGATCATAATGAAAATATAATGATCAGTCAATTAAAACGTTGCATGTAAATGATGTTTGTTTCCTCTGAATTAGGTTCTTCAAAAGCCAGACATTCTCCAGAGACATTGGCAAACTGTAGGAGCCACAATTAGCAGCAACACATTTCGAGAAAAACATATTGATATATCTAGGGACATTGTCAATAAAATGGTTGACTGTATTATGTAAGTATGTAACAAGTGTGTGTGTTAGTATGGAACAAGTGTGTGTAAGTATATAACAAGTGTATGTAATTATGTAACAAGCATGTAAGTATGTAACAAATGTATGTAAGTATGTAACAAGTGTATGTAAGTATGTAACAAGTGTGTGTTAGTATGTAACAAGTGTGTGTAAGTATGTAACAAGTGTATGTAACTATGTAACAAGTGTATGTAAGTATGTAAGAAGTGTGTGTTAGTATGTTACAAGTGTGCGTTAGTATGTAACAAGTGTGTGTAAGTATAAAACAAGTGTATGTAATTATGTAACAAGTGTGTGTAAGTATGTGACAAGTGTGTGTAAGTATGTAACAAGTTTGTGTAAGTATGTAACAAGTGTGTGTAAGTATGCAAAAAGTGTGTGTAAGTATGTAACAAGTGTATGTAACTATGTAACAAGTGTATGTAAGTATGTAAGAAGTGTGTGTTAGTATGTTACAAGTGTGTGCTAGTATGTAACAAGTGTGTGTAAGTATAAAACAAGTGTATGTAATTATGTAACAAGTGTGTGTATGTATGTAACAAGTGTGTGTGTTAGTATGTAACAAGTGTATGAAAGTATGTAACAAGTGTGTGTTAGTATGTTACAAGTGTGTGCTAGTATGTAACAAGTGTGTGTAAGTATGCAAAAAGTGTGTGTAAGTATGTAACAAGTGTATGTAACTATGTAACAAGTGTATGTAAGTATGTAACAAGTGTGTGTTAGTATGTTACAAGTGTGTGTTAGTATGTAACAAGTTTGTGTAAGTATGTAACAAGTGTGTGTAAGTATGCAAAAAGTGTGTGTAAGTATGTAACAAGTGTATGTAATTATGTAACAAGTGTGTGTAAGTATGTGACAAGTGTGTGTAAGTATGTAACAAGTGTATGTAACTATGTAACAAGTGTATGTAAGTATGTAACAAGTGTATGTAAGTATGTAGGAAGTTTATGTAAGTATGTAGGAAGTGTGTGTACATGTAAGTATGTAACAAGTGTGTAAGTATGTAACAAGTGTGGGTATGTAACAAGTATATATCTATGATAAAATCATGTTTAAACTCGACTATATATTAACATGATCTGGGGTTAGTATTACTGTTCCCTTGCTATAGTTTTCAATTTGAATTGGGTTTCAATAAGCTATAATCTAATAATACAAATAATAATACATCTAATATCACAAAGACCATACACCAGTAAAGTATACAACATCCAGGACACACCCATACACATGGTTAGCAATGGAATCAAGGTATTCACACCCGCAACTTATTCTGTTCACATAAGTGTCTGTCATTCCTTAAATAGTCAGTGCCCTACAATGTATTCTCTTGAAATTAGAAAGGGAGTTATACAAATGATGTACAATAAAACGTCATATCTTTCCTTACACGTCTAGGGTGTGTGCCCATGCATATATTGTAAATACTCTAAGCTCATGTGTTGAATAGTATTATACCATAAACAATTTCCAATTTATTATGAAGGCTTAATGTAAAATTTATGAAAGATATGATTTTGAAATGTAATGTCAGTTTTTTGTTTTTATTTGATTAATGAAATTTGAATAATTTTTTGTTTGTTTGTTGTTTGTTGTTTTTTTGGTAGAAATAAAAGGTGGACAGTTGATTTATTGGATGACATCATAGACCTTATGAAGGGATACTTTCTTACTGATCATGGTCACATGCATAAAGTGTTATCAAGGATTTTACATCTTTTGAAAGAAACAACAGAGAAGACCTATGATGTAAGTTGATTTTAAATCAGGAATATGTAGCAGAACACAAAAACAATATACTTTGATATGTTTTTGTTCAGAAACCATTACCATGTATTGTCTAAGAAACTATGACCTTGTATTGTCTTAGAAACCATTACCTTGTATTGTCTAGGAAATCATTAACTTGTGTTGTCTAAGAAACCATTACCTTGTATTGTCTAGGAACCATTACCATGTATTGTCTAGGAAACCATTACCTTGAATTGTCTAGGAAACCATTACCATGTATTGTCTAAGAAACTATGACCTTGTATTGTCTTAGAAACCATTACCTTGTATTGTCTAGGAAATCATTAACTTGTATTGTCTAAGAAACCATTACCTTGTATTGTCTAGGAACCGTTACCTTGTATTGTCTAGGAAATCATTAACTTGTATTGTCTAGGAAACCATTACCTTGTATTGTCTAGGAACCATTACCATGTATTGTCTAGGAAACCATTACCTTGAATTGTCTAGGAAATCATTATCATGTATTGTCTAGGAAACTATTACCTTGTATTGTCCAGGAAACCATGACCTTGTATTGTCTAGGGAACCATTACCATGTATTGTCTAAGAAACTATGACCTTGTATTGTCTAGGAAACCATTAACTTGTATTGTCTAGGAAACCATTACCTTGTATTGTCTAGGAAACCATTACCATGTATTGTTACATTTTTCAGGAAAACCCTCAGATCATGAAGAAAATGCTTGCAATGTTCCAAGAAGTCTTGCAGAAGAAACCTGAACATATGTCGTGGGCATACGATTATGTCACTGTCTTGAGTGACAAGTCCAGTGCAAGGTAAAGTAGTCTAGTATTGCATACACATATTAACAATATTTTCACATATCATCAACTGAATTTAACTGTAATATTACTTTCATGTAAACCTCAAGTAAATAAGTTATAAATACTCTGTTGATATAATTTTGCAGGAAGGGAACAGAACAGGTATGGTTTCCACTCATAAAAGTACTGATGAGAACGATGCACAGGGAAGGAGTGTACTGGTGCTATGATACAATCAGTCGGCTTAAATTTAAGAAGATTTGGAATTGGAAAGTAAGACATTTTTGTTGCTGTAAATATATGCCAGACATAGAAATTTCATGTACTTCATAGTGGTTGTATTTCGCGGGGGGTTTAATTTCGCTTTACATATATTCGCGCTTTGTCTAATATCCCTGAATTCTAAACACCAGCGAAATTATTGAAAACGTCAACCACTTTGATGGGCCTTATCACAACATGTTGAAAATACTTATACCCAATGCTGCTATGCAAGGTTAAATGAGCTCCAATCAGATTATCACCACACAACGGGGCAGGCAGTCCATGTAAAAACAACACTTACATGTGGCCACAACATATTTTTGTGTTCAGTGTTTTCAAATGGTTTACCTGTATTTCGAGGTTTAACTCTTAAATGATGACACTCAAAATACTTTGCATGACATATGAGATTCAGATACATAGCAAAATTTAACCCCCGCGAATATGTACTGAATACGAAACCGCGAAATATTGATCCCGCGAGTTTAAAGCGCTATATAGTAATATCAGTAAATATATAGAAGCTCAAATTCTTAACTTCATATGATGTTGACTGCGGCAATAATAATAATTTAAAGTTCTTATATACCGCTTTATCACAACTTAGTTCATAGGTCGTCTCAAAGCGGTCCTCAAACTATTATCCGTGGTTATAGGGCCTTTGCAACCAGCCAATATCTTTCTCAACTCCCTGGGGAACATGCAGTCGGAGCTGCCGGAGCTGCCGTTTCGGTGCTCACAGCTAGCATTCTGCAATACTAGCACTGCCCAACAACGTACTCATTCACAGCTGAGTAGACTGGAACAAGTTGAGTAGAGTATCTTGCTCAAAGAAACAACACCATTCCGTTCTGTGCCATGCCGTGTTGTGCCGTGACTCGAACCCGCAACACTTCAGTCACCAGCCTGGCGTCTTACTACTAGACTAACGTGCCTCCTAAATGAGTAGGGGATAATGATGCTTTTTGTTTGTATTTGCACATTGCAACATTGGACTATTTTTTTTTCAGCAAAATTACCACGAGGCCCTAGATATCATTGAGTCTATAGGAGAGGCACATCTACACTTGAACGGAGATGACAAAGACGAAAGATTTTTAAAATACTGCGGGAATACAATCAGCACACTTCTGGATCAGTTCAAGTTTGTATAATTTGTGTCTATCACATGTTGTTTTATTTGATCTCTGTAAAAAAAAAATGTATTCTTCTGCGTGTCTAATCCTATACTATGGTTCATCACCTGTTCTTAGTGTCTGATCCTATACTATGGTTCATCACCTGTTCTTAGTGTCTGATCCTATACTATGGTTCATCACCTGTTCTTAGTGTCTGAT
>NW_018408770.1:1109361-1116593 GCF_002113885.1 Mizuhopecten yessoensis | reverse complement strand
TGTCTGATCCTATACTATGGTTCATCACCTGTTCTTAGTGTCTGATGCTATACTATGGTTCAGCAGCTGTTCTTAGTGTCTGATGCTATGCTATGATTCAGCAGCTGTTCTTAGTGTCTGATGCTATACTATGGTTCATCACCTGTTCTTAGTGTCTGATGCTATACTATGATTCAGCACCTGTTCTTAGTGTCTGATGCTATACTATGGTTTAGCAGCTGTTCTTAGTGTCTGATGCTATGCTATGATTCAGCAGCTGTTCTTAGTGTCTGATGCTATACTATGATTCAGCACCTGTTCTTTGTGTCTGATGCTATACTATGGTTCAGCACCTGTTCTTAGTGACTGATCCTATACTATGGTTCATCACCTGTTCTTAGTGTCTGATGCTATACTATGGTTCAGCACCTATTCTGAGTGTCTGATCCAATACAGTGTTTAATAAACACGTATTTCAGATCATCAGGCCGAATAAAGTACAAACACGACACATTTATTTAAATTTATTTTTTTATTACAAATCGAGAAATAAGCAAACATATTTCAACTGGCACGGCCGAAGTAAATTACAAACACAGCACAATTCCATAGTTTTATTTGACATATTAATGGAGTGTATAAAACATGTATTTTAACGGCACAGTTCGATTATTTTACAAACACGGCCCAATTCCATAGTTTTATTTTGACATATAAATGGAATATTTAAACATGTATTTTAACGGCACTGTTCGAGTATGTAACAAACACGACACAGTTTCAAAGGTAAATTTGACATATAAATCGAGTATGTATCAAACACGCATTTCAAAACACCAGGCCGAAGTAAATTACAAACATGGCACAGTTTTATAGTTTTAATTTGACATATTAATCGAGTGTTTAATAAACACGTATTTCAGACCATCAGGCCGAATAAAGTACAAACACGACACATTTATTTAAATATATTTTTATTACAAATTTACTTCGGCCGTGTCTGTTGAAATATAATTACAAACACGGCATCGTTCCATAGTTTTATTCTGATTACACCAAATTAGGTGAACAAAGCACAGACACGTTGTTGATTATGAGTCGAGCTGACGACAGACAAGTATTCACACATGAACAGAGCTACCTGGTGATGCTTGACACCGCCTGCGGCAGCTCGAAGTGGTCGACAGGCTACTACTCGGTTAGATCAAAGGCCTAGCTGACCGCTGGCGCAGATCCTGTTGCCGCAGAGCACAGGTAAATAAAGGGGGTAAAATAAAAATCCACGAGTAAAATAAAAATCCGGGAGTACTTTAAAAGTCCAACGAGTAAAATAAAACGTCTAGGGGTAAAATAAAAATCCAGGATTACTTTCATTCGTTAGGGGGTTAAAATAACCCGGATTGGAGTACTTTAATTCGTCAGGGGGGTAAAATAATAATCTAGGAGTACTTGAAATCGTCATGGGGTAAAATTACTCAGAAAGGAGTACTTTAACTCATCAAGGGGGTAAAATAACCCGGATAGGGATAAAATACCCCTAGACGTTTTAATTTGCCCCGATCTGAGTATTTCAGTCTCACATTCTTAATTTTTCACACAAGTTTTGTGTTTGTCTTGACATCTTTTTAACATTCTTATATTATTACATCAATATGTATACCAATGCAGAAAAACAATAATTTTCTTTATAAGTTTGAAACAAGATACGTAGAATAATATTATATGCATTGTAGTTGAGAAGCAAACAAATACAAAACAAAAAACAAAAAAAAACAGTTTAACTATTTTCACATGCTGAAACCAGGATATTAGGTGTTATGTACCATTGTACTGTTTGAGAAGAAGATATAGGAAAGAAAAGAGTAATAAAGAGAGAGAGAGGGACAAGAAAGAAAAGGAAGGTTGGAGAGGTGTCGAAGGATTTGACAAGGGCTTATTGTTCAATTTTGTGTAAATTTTTGTACATAGACTACTTTAACAGGAATTCCCATTTTTTCCATTCCCCTTTAAAATTAGTGAGATAATTTTCACCATTACCTACAGCAATGTATTTTTGAGTATTGTTAATATCTTTAATTAGGTTTTTTAAAGCTAAAACTGATAGACCAGTTTGCAGACATCTAGCCTTATAAATATATAGTTTAATGATAAGAAGTACTAAATTATCAACACCTAGCAATGATTCAAAATCTATTAAAAACACTTGTACTTCTTTACCTTCCCATAATGCATGAACTATAGTTTCTGTGTCAGTTTTACAATGAAAACAATATTAACCAGACCTTTTTTATAAAGATATGAATTAGTAGTTAAAATATGTTGATTGATTCTAAATTGAAGCCACTGTAGTTGTGTGTTTTTACTAATTTTGAAGGGAATGGTATAGATTTTCTTCCATATCTCTGTGTTAATTTCAAATATTTCCTCCCACTTCTTTCCACTGGTAGTATTATATTATTTTGGCATAGAACATGGTAATAATCTTTAGTTCCTTTTTTTGTGTTTAAGAAAAATTTCCAAATTAATTGGGATATATGGATAATCTACGTTCAAATTAGAAACATCCTCCTGTGAAATGGATTTCTTTATGGAATTTATGATACCTTGATAAGTAAGAAAATTTGTATGAATGTCAAATTTCGCTGTAAACTCTTGATGGCTGTAAAACAATTTATTTCTTCTTTCTTTAATTAAGTCATAAACTATTGTTACCCCTTTTCTATACCATTCCCTATAAAATATACTCTTGTTTTGTATTTTTATTGATTTATTTTACCAAATGGGTGATTTGAGAATATTTACCTTTTTGTTTCCAAAATTTACAACTTTTTCAGCTAGCTTGCACCAACTTAATAGCACATCTTTCCAAAATATTTTTTTTACAACTCTTCTGGCATTTTAGCATATAATCAGTAACACAATTAGCTATAATAGTTCTATTTCCATATAACTCAAAAAAAAATATGCCACTTTCCTTCTGTTGTATATAGCCTCCTAATCCAGGTTAATTTTAAAGATTCTATAAATGATTGTAAATGTAGCATTTTGAGTCCCCCTTCTAGATAATTCTTAATAACAATGTCTCTTTTAATTATGTCTCCCCTTCGAATGAAGGGAGACATATTGTATTAGTACTGATTCTTCTTCTTCTTTTTCTTCTTCTGGTTCTTCTAATTGGACTTGTCCTGGCCATAACTTTTAAACCGTTAGAGATATCCTGATGAAACTTTAGGGATGCATGCATCACCCACAGGAGGTGTGCAGTGCACTGGAATTAGGTCATTGTGACCTTCACCTCAAGGTCAAAGGTCAAATAAGTGCACATTTTCAGTAAATTCTTGTCCGGCCCGTACATTTCAAACCGTTGAAGATATCTTAATCAAACTTGAAGTTTACCTGCAGGTCTCGTCACTACTATCAGAGTTATGGCCCTTTGTTTAATTTTAATACCGAAGTTTGTCCACGGCATAACTTCCTTGTTATTAGGGCCCCGCATGGAAGATGCGGGTGCCCAATACTAATTCATCTGTCCGTCCGTCACAATCAAACAAGGTATCAACTGACCAAAGATCAAGGTCACTGGGTCAAAGGTCAAGGTCAAATTTTGTATATTTTCCATGATGAACATTTTGTTATGACATTATGAAGCAAAGTTGGTTGGAATTTAAAAAAGAGTCAACTGACTTAAGATCAAGGTCGCTGGGTCAAAGGTTAAGGTCAAATTTTGTTTCTTTTCCCTAATGAACATTTTGTTATGACATTATGAACCAAAGTTGGTTGGAATTTAACAAGGAGTCAACTTACTTAAGGTCAAGGTCACTGGGTAAATTTCATATTGTATCTTTTTACTGATGAACATTTTTTGTATGTTTTTATGAAGCAAAGTTGTTCAGAACTTAACACGGAGTCAACTGACCAAAAGTCCAGGTTACGGGTTCCAAAGGTTCAAGGTCAAGGTCAAGTTTTGTATTTTTCACTGATGAACATTTTGTTATGATATTATGAAGCAAAGTTGGTTGGAATTTAAAAAAGAGTCAACTGACTTAAGATCAAGGTCGCTGGGTCAAAGGTCAAGGTCATTTGGGTCCAAAGGTCAAAGACAAAGTGGATCTCTTACTTTGACCCTGGCTCTTGATGGGGGAGGTATTTAAGGTGAAATAAAACCCCTATTTTCTAGTTAAAAAAATATTTTGTTGGTTTTTCTCCCTCTTCAACCCATTTAGCTTTTGATCGAATGATATTTCCCCTCATTTTATTTTGCCTAGTTCTTTCTAATTCCTTCTTTTTTTCTTCTACATGATTAACATCTATACTGCCATGGGCTTCTAGAGAATTAATTGCTTCAATAAGATTCTTCTCTTGTATATTTTGATGCTTTTTCTTGTAAGATGAATACAATATTGTTTTGCCCCTAATTTCAAATAATAATGTCTCTAAAACAAGTTGATCATTAATTTAAAATTGAATTTCATTGTCAGAGATAATATTTAGATACTCAAAATTGTAGACAGGAAGAGCGTACTGTAATTTAACTTCAGAAATAAGCTTATTTATTAAATTAAGATATTCTAAGTCATGCAATAATGAATTGTTAAATTTCCAAAGACCCTTTCCTTTTTTGAACTCATTAAACTTAAATGATATAGAAGGTGAGGAATGATCTGATCGATAGCCAGTCTCTGTTACATTTTTGTACATTTCTTACCAAATTGTCAGATATTAAAAAGAAATCAAGACGAGCTTGTTTTATAGGGTTAGTTTTTCTCCATGTGTACCTCCTAATTTTTGGGTGTTCTCTAAAAATGTCTATCATATCAAGTTCTTCCATCAATTCAATTATCTTATCCCTAGCCTTTGGATTATTTATTATTTTGATCATAGTCTAAATCAGGATTCAGAACCAAATTAAAATCACCACATACAATAAAATATTCATTGTTATACTCATTAATAGCATCTATTATTTGTTCATAAAAGTGTGGCCTATCTATATTTGGACCATATAGTGTTATTAAAGTTACCTCTGTTTCTCCTATTAACATATCAAACGCGATAAAGTTCCCTTCTGTATCTTTCTTTTCATTTCTCAGCTTCATTTCAAAATTATTAATTAAAATTGCAACCCCTCTTGAATTTGATCGAAATGAACTGAAATGACAGGAATATCCCCATTCTGACCTTATGATATTTTGCATTTCAACAGTAAAATGTGTGTCCTGAATACAGTATATGTTATAGTTCTTATATCTTAGTGTCTGATCCTATATTATGGTTCAGCACCTGTTCTTAGTGTCTGATCCTATATTATGCTTCAGCACCTGTTCTTAATGTCCGATCCTGTACTATGGTTCAGCACCTGTTCTTAGTGTTTGATCCAATACTATGGTTCAGCACCTGTTCTTAGTCTCTAATTCTCTACTATGGTTCAGCACCTGTTCTTAGTGTCAGATCCTATACTATGGTTCAGCAGCTGTTCTTAGTGTCTGATCCTATACTATAGTTCAGCACCTGTTCTTAATGTCTGATCATATACTATGGTTCAGCATCTGTTCATAGTGTCTGATCCTATTCGATGGTTCAGCACCTGTTCTTAATGTCTCATCCTATACTATGGTTCAGCATCTGTTCCTAGTGTCTGATCCTATACTATGGTTCAGCACCTGTTCCTAGTGTCTGATCCTATACTATGGTTCAGCACCTGTTCTTAATGTCTGATCCTATACTATGGTTCAGCACCTGTTCTTAGTGTCTGATCCTATACTATAGTTCAGCACCTGTTCTTAGTGTCTGATCCTATACTATGGTTCATTACCTGTTCTAAGTGTCCGATCCTATACTATGGTTCAGAACCTGTTCTGAGTGTCTGATCATATACTATGGTTCAGCATCTGTTCATAGTGTCTGATCCTATACTATGGTTCATCACCTGTTCTGAGTGTCTGATCCTATACTATGGATCAGCACCTGTTTTTAATGTCTGATCCTATACTATGATTCAGCACCTGTTCTTAATGTCTGATCCTATACTATGGTTCAGCACCTGCTCTGAGTGTCTGATCCTATACTATGGTTCAGCACCTTTTCTTAGTGTCTGATCCTATACTATAGTTCAGCACCTGTTCTGAGTGTCTGATCCTATACTATGGATCAGCACCTGTTTTTAATGTCTGATCCTATACTATGGTTCATCACCTGTTCTAAGTGTCTGATCCTATACTATGGTTCAGCACCTGCTCTGAGTGTCTGATCCTATACTATGGTTCAGCACCTTTTTCGAGTGTCTGATCCTATACTATGGTTCAGCACCTTTTCTTAGTGTCTGATCCTATACTATAGTTCAGCACCTGTTCTTAGTGTCTGATCCTATATTATGGTTCAGCACCTGTTCTTAGTGTCTGATCCTATATTATGGTTCAGCACCTGTTCTTAGTGTCTGATCCTATACTATGGTTCAGCACCTTTTTCGAGTGTCTGATCCTATACTATGGTTCAGCACCTTTTCTTAGTGTCTGATCCTATACTATAGTTCAGCACCTGTTCTGAGTGTCTGTTCCTATAATATGGCTCAGCACCTGTTCTTAGTGTCTGATCCTATATTATGGTTCAGCACCTGTTTTTAATGTCTGATCCTATACTATGATTCAGCACCTGTTCTTAATGTCTGATCCTATACTATGGTTCAGCACCTGTTCTTAGTGTCTGATCCTATACTATGGTTCAGCACCTTTTTTTAATGTCTGATCCTATTCGATGGTTCAGCACCTGTTCCTAATGTCTGATCCAATACTATGCTTCAGCACCTGTTCTTAATGTCCGATCCTATACTATGGTTCAGCACCTGTTCTTAATGTCCGATCCTATACTATGGTTCAGCACCTGTTCTTAGTGTCTGATCCTGTACTATGGTTTAGCACCCGTTCTTAGTGTCTGATCCTATACTATGGTTCATCACCTGTTCTAAGTGTCCGATCCTATACTATGGTTCAGCACCTGTTCTGAGTGTCTGATCATATACTATGGTTCAGCATCTGTTCATAGTGTCTGATCCTATACTATGGTTCATCACCTGTTCTTAGTGTCTGATCCTATACTATGGGTCATCACCTGTTCTAAGTGTCCGATCCTATACTATGGTTCAGCACCTGTTTTTAATGTCTGATCCTATACTATGGTTCATCACCTGTTCTTAATGTCTGATCCTGTACTGTGGTTCAGCTCCTGTTCTTAGTGTCTGATCCTATACTATGGTTTAA